>NC_048588.1:7478052-7538052 GCF_013265735.2 Oncorhynchus mykiss | reverse complement strand
ACTGTTTGACGTGACTGTAAGTTAGCCGTAGTTGGCTAGCTAGCAAGCAAGGGATAAGAATGTTGCCAGCCAGTATGGCAATAAGACATTTAGAACAAACGACTTGTTCTGTCCATAGATACAGAACAAAAATAATTAACGATAGGGTCGTATCTCTGGCAACCGAACCAATAGAACGAACGACTAGCCGGCTTGGGTAGCAACCCTAGATTTATGTCGGGACTATATCTCATGGAAGGATGAAACAGTATGAATAAATTCATAAAAAGTGTTTTTTATTAAAAAAAATATGTCAATCATTATTTGAATATGTTGGTAACCCGTTGTGTAAAAGTGATAATGCCACCGAAGCCGGCGTTTGGAGGATATATTGGCACGGTTTGACTTCGTCTCGGGCTTAACAACACCCGTGCCAATATATCCTCCAAATTCCGACTTCGAGGGAATTATCACCTAAGTGGTGCAGGTGTGTGTTGAAACTGAGGGCCAAACTCTTAGAAAAAAGGCGATATCTAGAACCTAAATAGGTTTTTCGGCTGTCCCCTTAGGAGAACCCTCTGCACTCTGAGAAAAAAAGGCACCCAAAAGAGTTCTATCGAGAACCAAAAAGGGTTCTCCTATGGGGACAGCCGAGGAACCGTTTGCAGAGCCAGAGCTAGAAGATTGATAATGACATGATAATACACTGTTTGTCCCTCCCTGGCCTCATCTCAGCTAAGCTCAGCCAGTGCCTAAACTTACAAAGTGTCTGAGAGTAGGAGTGCTGATCTAGAATCAGGTCCCCCCTGTCCATATAATCTAATTCAGTCTGGTCGAAAATACAAAACTGATTCTAGATCAGCACTCCTACTATGAGATGCTTTGTAAACAGAGGCTCTGATCTCAGAACAACAACCAACAGGGATTTTTTTTACATTTAAGCAGGGAGTCATGCGACCAGTCTCTTTTGCAGAACACATCAATAAACAACAATTACACTTCAATATATATATATATATATATATATATATATATATATATATATATATATATATATATATATATATATACACTTCAATTACACTATACATATTTAAGGAATTGTGGGTATCATTCCACATGAGGCGCAAAAAAACTCAAAACAGATTTACTTAACTCGTTAGAGAAGGAAGGGATCTCCGGGTTAGCCATCCCTGAGTCTGGGTCTGGTAACTTATACGTCTGAAGGTTAACAATGGGGTAAGGTATGGTGGAAGTTTATGCAAGAGGGCTTTATAGACAAAAAGAGCTCAATGCATCGATATAGGAGACTTCAAAGAGGGCCGGGCTACTTTCTGATACAAAATGCAATGATGCGTACGGAACCTATCGCCCGTAATAAAGCACAAGGCGCTGTGATGAACTGCAGCCAATGGCTTCAATACAGTGGCAGCTGCATTCACATAGACTGTATTGCCATAGTCAACATTTTACTTATGATTTAACCTTTATTTAACTCGTCAAGGTATGGTCAATAAGCGGATTGAATGTTGACTGAATTATATGTTTTCTGCTATTTAATGAAAGACCTGTTCCTAAAGAGGAAGCCTATTTTAGTTCTTAATTTCTAACTTATGCTTTTTGAAAGATAGCTTTTTGTCAATCCAGATGCCAAGATATTTATAAGCGGGGACACGATCAATGAGGGCACCAAACAACATTAAGCCAGCAGCATACCACCCTGCATACCACTGCTGGCTGGCTTCCGAAGCTAAGCAGGGTTGGTCCTGGTCAGTCCCTGGATGGGTGACCAAGTGCTGCTGGAAGTGGTGTTGGAGGGCCAGTAGGAGGCACCCTTTCCTCTGGTCTAAAAAAATATCCCAATGCCCCAGGGCAGTGATTGGGGACACAGCCCTGTGTAGGGTGCCGTCTTTCGGCTGGGACGTTAAACGGGTGTCCTGACTCTCTGATGTCATTAAAGATCCCATGGCACTTGTTGTAAGAGTAAGGGTGTTAACCCCAGTGTCCTGGCTAAATTCCCAATCTGGCCCTCAAACCATCACGGTCACCTAATAATCCCCAGTTTACAATTGGCTCATTCATCCCCCCTCCTCTCCCCTGTAACTATTCCCCAGGTCGTTGCTATAAATGAGAACGTGTTCTCAGTCAACTTACCTGGTAAAATAATGGAAAAATGAAAGGGTGAGGATTGCCTGACCTCACTGCAATAACCCACAGGGTTATCCCCTTAAGATTTAAGCTTCCACAGCCGGCGCATGGAACCTCTATCCTTTAAGACTGGATACTACATGGATGGATTGGAACATAGCCTCGATGTCCAGGCTTCTATTTTGGCTAAGCTCAAAATGTATACAGGGAATGTGACAATATGACAGACTCATTTGATCGTAACAAATTATACCTAGTGTTGAAGTAATGAAAATCGATAACCCTTGAGAGTGATATCAACAAAAAGAATGAACCAATCGATGAAATCATGTCCGATATAAAGTGTATAGGTCTGGTGGATATAGTTTCATGTGGGCCTAAACTACATCGCAAAGTTGCATGCATAGTTCAGTTCTCGTTCTCAATTGAGTCTGGAAATAAATGTTATGAGGTAAAAGTACATTAGTAGGAGTAGCTCTTGTTCCAAACTCTCTCCCTCCCTCTTTTCTCCTCTCTATCTATTCTTTACTCCACTCTACCCCCTTTCCCTCTCTCTCTTTCTTTCCTTCCTTTCCTCATCTCTCTCCTTTCTCCTCTCTTCCCCTAATTTCCTCCACTCCCTCCCTTGTTTCATCCTCTCACTACTTTCCTCCTCTCTCTCCCTCCTTTCCTCCTCTCTCTCCCTCCTTTCCTCACCTCTCTTTCCTCCTCTCTCTCCATCCTCCCACAGGCCGATCGAGCCAGGCTGAATGGCATCACGGAGGAGCCATAAATTGTTGCCACTCCTCTAATTACAGCAGCAGTGAAGGCGAGCCGAGCCTCTGGGCATCTGTTTCAACAACATGACACAGCCCAGGATGAGTTATACTTTCTCACAAAAACCATGGACAGAGGGGCAAAGGAGGTGGGGGACGGGAGGGACACGGGAGAGTTGCAGGATGCATCTCATCGGCTTGTTATGGTATTACAACAACAGCAGATACTGTAGATAGCTGTTGGTGTAAATGTCTATTTGTCAGTCTAAGTTGATCTAACATCCTTTGGTCATTTGACTGTATTCGAATGCTGGGTCCTATTCATCAGGGCACACCGAAGAAAAACACTTCATATTGGACCGTTTCATATTGGACAAGTTCAGGCCGCACCTCCCCGTTTCTTCCTATTTTCTTCCTTTTCGTGCCTAGTGAACACAACCCTGGAGTGACATAGAATGGAGGTGTAGTTCGAGTTGGTCTTCCTTAGTATTCACATCCTCTCCTCACTCAGACAGCCAGTCCCTCGAGTTATGTATGTCCCTTAAAGTGAGGTGTGCTGGGGCAGACGGTGTCAGTGTGTCCGTGGTTGAGCTAATCACAACCTAATTGAGAGAAAGCACAACCAGCTTTCTGATGACCACACCTCTCTACCCGTCTCTGCATCAGTCCATCTGTATGTTTCTGCAACAGTCCATCTGTCTGTCTCTGCATCAGTCCATCTGTCTGTCTTTGCATCAGTCCATCTGTCTGTCTCTGCATCAGTCCACCTGTCTGTCTCTGCATCAGTCCATCTGTCTGTCTCTGCATCAGTCCACCTGTCTGTCTCTGCATCAGTCCACCTGTCTGTCTCTGCATCAGTCCACCTGTCTGTCTCTGCATCAGTCCACCTGTCTGTCTCTGCATCAGTCCACCTGTCTGTCTCTGCATCAGTCCACCTGTCTGTCTCTGCATCAGTCCACCTGTCTGTCTCTGCATCAGTCCACCTGTCTGTCTCTGCATCAGTCCACCTGTCTGTCTCTGCATCAGTCCATCTGTCTGTCTCTACATCAGTCCATCTGTCTGTCTCTGCACCAGTCCATCTGTCTGTCTCTGCATCAGTCCATCTGTCTGTCTCTACATCAGTCCATCTGTCTGTCTTTGCATCACATCTGTCTGCCCTCCCCTGTCCTCTGAAGCTCACCTCCCTCCCAGCTGTCTTCCTGGCCTAGTGAAGGACTTCTATCAGAGTTGATGTAATCTAGACTCAGACTAGGATTTGCAGTAAACTGACATGGGATTTGGGGTTATAGTAGATTAAACACACCTGTGCATGCACATGCACACACACAAATACACGCACACACAGGCAAACACACATATGAACACGAGCACACAGGTGCATGCACATAGACACATACAGTCAAGAACACGCACATAAGCACACGCGCGCACACACACTTACATATAAACACACACACACATACATACACACACCTGCCGGAGTGTCTGCAGCATCTCTGTGGCCTTGTCCTGTTTGCCTTGCTTGGCCATCAGCATCATCTCCTGGATCATGCCTATCCGGCGCTGGTAGGGCGGAGGGGACCCTCCACGACTCAGCCGGTCCCCTGACCTCAACATGAAGGAGGTGAAGAGGTCACCCCTCTCCTTGGTAGGGGTCCGTTTCCACCCGTGCTGTGGGCTGGGCCCAGCCTCTTGGCCCCCAACACCTTTGGTCTGTTTGGTGCCCATGTTTGGATGTTAGAATCTGCTGTAAGAAATGACTTGCTCCCTCCCCCCAGGCAGTCATGCAAGGCTGACTTGCATAAAAATATTTGTCTTTTTAACTAAACATTAAAACCTTGTACACGAAGTCAAGAGGCCTTAAAGTGGGTAGGACCTCTGGGTTCGTTCCCCACCTGACCAGTTGGACAACACACCTGTCCTCTAGTGAATGGTGCACTGTCCAGCTGTTAAGAGTGCAATACCAGTTGGGGAAACAACCTCCAAAACATGCGTTCAGATTTGAATAAAATGTCTAATTCGCACAATAAGCTTGAGCGAATTGGCTGCTACGTGTGCTACTATAAACACAAACAGACACGCACTCAACCCGGGACACAACCCAAAACTTTTGTTATGCAATTCGCGGAACATAGCCTATAAATAATTAAATGTTTTCCACTGAATTTTGTTAGGATAAAATTGTCAGAGCTAAAGAGCTAAGTGAAATATGATCAGCTATCTCTGCGCAGGGTTCTTTAGCAAAATATGAAACAAACGTTGTAAAAAAAAGCCTCGGGGTTATCCGTTTTCTAGACAACGAAATCATTTTAACGACTGCACTGTTTTAACAATCGGCTGGTAAAAGCCCCTCAAGTCAAGTCGGGAAGAGCTCGGAGGATGATTCCCGCAGCATGGCCGCAAATACGGGGAGCAGCAGTCCCGCAGATCGCCAGCAAACTCCTGGTCGGATGCACTCGCTCACAGCGCTATCCTGGAGACGACTTCATTTCTGTCCTTCAAATATAAACAGTTATCCTCTGAAGGGCCGCTACTAAATTGATGTGACTGTCAGTGTTGCGAGTGCCTCCTCTCCTTGGATTCCTCTTCCTCTTCCCTTTTAATCAATAATTCCACGCATTCTGCGTCTGTGCAGAAAAATAAGGGGAAGCTAAACGTATGTGGCGATGGAGACAGGACATGGTAATGTTTACATCTTAATCTGCTCCGTTTGTTTATTCACCTCTGCCTCTCCAAATCATTCACACGTCATGTCAACCTTTTCCTTGGCAAAATATTGGCTTCGTTGTTCCTATATTCTATGATTCGCTCTTCGAGGCATGTCCTGTTAGAACGGCCTCGACGGTAGCCGAGGTAGAGTCCGGGACCTGGTTGAAGGTGTCTCTTGTTGGGACTGAATATAGGCTGCGCACTGTCGGAGGAGCCGACCAGAGCAGGCGCGGTGTGTACAGCGCTTCTCTCCTCAAGTCCTCGCACTGAGAATGGGTTGGGCAGGCTGCTCCCCACTACAAATACGTCCTGCTAAGAGGATATCGCAAGGACTATAGCTAGGTCAACATCCTTTGCCTTTTCTTCTGAACGGTGAATGGGGATTGGGTAGGCTAATTTAGAGGCTACAATAACCTATAATAAACACTTCAATAACACAGTACTATGACATGCAAATACTTAGATAATATTATGACCTTGGCTTGTACGTTAACATTGCAAAAACGAGTTCAACAGCAACTTTTAGTCTCGTAATTGCAGTATTTCAAATGACATAAATCTGCTGCATTGGACTGTTCACGGGAAGTGCAAAATCATTGAATTGCATTATATTGACCTCTGGTGTTGGCGGCGTGGATTGACATACTTTATTTTAGGGCCAGTGTTGTTTTATAGCATTATAGTGTAATATTAAACTATAGAATAGTATAGTATTTTTCTGTAAATATGTAAGTAGACTATTTCTCAGATTTAAAAATAATATACTCACTGTCATCAGTTAGATTTGATATGGGAGTAAAAATATACTATCAAATGACATTGTCATTTCATATTCAGTCATTAAAACGGATCTCACAATAATGATTTCAAGATGCGCAAGAACAAAATTACGGGTCAGATACAACAGGAAAGATGTGTGTGGGGGTTTGGTCTAGCAGTGAGCGCTCCGTTCAGCACAATCTAATAATATTCACCAGCTGTATACGCGAACCTTCCCTTGAAAGCAACTACAAGTATAGCAACAGTATGTGTGATACGTCAGCTGAGCTGGTTGCCCTACTCAAATGCATTAGAAACTATTAAATTAACTTTCATCGTGTTAACCCATGATGACTTCAATTTCAAATCCGAGTGATTGCCACTGGTTACTATGGAACTAGATTTCTTTCTGACATGAGGTTTCTAGATGAACAGCAAGAGGGGTGGGTGGGGAACGTATGACCTTGTGCTATCCTAACACGCTGAGTGCGCACAGCTCTATGTCTCAGCTGCAGCGTCAGCCGAATGCCCCTCTCTCCTGCAAGGATAGACCAGCATTTCCCAAACTCTGTCCTTGGGTCCCAAAGGGGTGCACCTTTTGGTTTTTGCCTTAACACTATTCAGCTTATTCAACTTTTCAAAGCTTGATGATTATTTGAATCAGCTGTGTACTCCTAGGGCAAAAACCAAAACGTGCACCAAGTAAAAAAATATTTAAAAAAACCTGGGGTAGACTAACACAGTCACAATCAGCAAATGGACAATCTCTTTGAAATTGATGTTTATTTTCCTTTACAACTTTATTTTACAGATCATTCAATCATTACAGTAATTTCACAACACCCATCCAAAAGTTAGTTTCCTCCTTTAACAAGGCAAAATCTAAGTTTGAGACTTCAACCCACAAAACTGACTCAAGGGATGGATACTACAGACTAGGACAGCGTCGCAGCCAGTCAGTCTCCCAGACACCTCACTCACCATGGTGAAATTCAGTAGGGTGCAACAAGAAATGTTCCGATAAATGCATTGTGTGGAACAGACATGATTCTCTCATGTCGAAGGAGGAACCATGTCTGCTCTATGCATGACATTTCTATCTGAAACAGAACATTTGCACCCTTCTGAACCCGGCCCTCACATCAGCCAAACCTACAGTTGGTAACATCAACGTGGGCCACTATTTCTCCTGTATTCACTTTCTTATTACATTCTAAGGCTTCATCCCAAACCGCAACCTATTCCCTATACAGCGCACCACTTTGACCAGGGCCCGTGCACTTTATAGGGAATAGGGTGCCATTTGAGACACGACCACAGGTTCTCTTTCCCTTTTCTAAGTTTCACCACAGGCCTCATCACAGAGGCTCACAGAAGTGACAGACAAGCCAAACACTCAGAGGAATTTGCAGAACACTATAGATCAGAGAGCAACATGAGGTCTAGACTTGATTGAGGACTCTAAGAGTAGGGCTACTATTGGACACGTTCTATTTGGATTTAGTGAAGTCCTTCCAAATGGTTTCCCACCGGGTCCGCTAATTTGAGCTACTTAAAAACACCAATAAAATACAACAAGGGAGACTGGCTTCAGACGTCTACCTCTGGGTCAAGCAACTACAGCTGAGAGAAACAATTGGCATATTTTATTCCCACACATAACAATACAAGCTAATACCATCAGTGCTCACCGAGCCATTCTGCCTACACAGAATGATCTCAATCAACAACCTCTGTGACGGATCGCTTGTCCTTCTCCTTTCCACTAAAAATCTGAAGTTTTCATTAGCTACAACAGTGTTGGGAGGACATGTTTTGTCCCCTTTCATTGAAAATCTAACTTCAATGTGCTCGATTAAATATGTTTCTTAATCTCAACTGAGGAAAAGTAGCAGAGGAAGGGTTTTGATCCGTTCCTAAGGATGGCTTGGCTGTTCGACTGCGCTGAGGGACGTGGCCCTGCTGCTGCGTTGCTTCAGAAGGTGTAGCCAGCAGGGGGAGCCTTGTCGTCCTTGTTGCTCTCCAGGGAGAACGGGGGGATGCGAACATCAAAGTGGGAGCCGTCCGTCCTCTCAATGCGGAACGTCCCCCTGCACAGAGAGAGCGTCATTAGAATCTTGACCATCACACCTCTGTACTAAAATGGGCGAAAGGTTGATGTTATTTTTTTGATATTGGAAAGCTTGAGTTACTCTTGCGTTTCCGTCTGTTTTAGATCGTTTGATTACTGGCTTGTAAATCTGTGCAAGATTCACTCAAACGTCAATTCATATTTTAATGTTTCCCCAGCTTATGTTTACAGGCAAGGACCAGGTTCAAATAGGGGGAAAAAAACTGTTTATTAAGTCATTCTCAGACCAGAACATCCATAAACCTGCATTTCAGGTACTGCTGGGTCTGCTGCAATACTCTTAACTCATGTTAATAACGCAGCTCCAACGTCATGTTACTCTGTGTAGAAGTAGTTACCACATGTGTCCACTGGGTGCTTGAAGGGAAACATGGCTGCTGTACTGGAAGGCTGGCTGCTCTTTGGACAAGACTGGCTCCTGGAGACAAAAACCATAGGTTATAGCCTCTACTCAGTCGTGGAAGTAACATACTGTATGAGTGGCTGTGTCAAATACATGCTTCCTCTGACCATAGATCCTCTCAGCCAATGAGCTCAGAGAGGAATTGAGGAAACAAGGACAGAGGAAGCAAGTGTTTTGGCATTTAGTAAGATTCAGACACAGGCATTGAGAGTTCGTAATTCCGTTGTGTGGTGGCGGTTGTACTACTGACCCGACCTACGACCCCCCGGCCTCGGACCGTCTCCAGGGTGCCTGACAGGCTGAAGATCCTCCAGTGTCTCTCCCTCAGTTGCACCACCTCACTGCCCATGTTCTCCAGGCGGATGCAGTACCGCCACTGACACACACGCCATATAAGCATCGGGTACACATTATGTTGCCGTTCTTACAGTCTACAGTCGTACCGTTGACTGGATATACGAGGCCTACATCATATATTGGTAAAAGCTCAAATTATTTGTCCTTTTTCAGGGAATTGTAAAAAGTAAATGCTACTTACCCAGTACACATGAGAATTTTGAGCATCCTGAGAAAGAAAATACTGTATTTATTTTTTGTGCTCGGGCAGATTCAAGATCATAAGAATCACACGACAGAGTGGGAGGACTCAGGGACGAGCAGAACATTATTGAAAGGGCTGAGTTACAGAAAGAGCTCATAGTACCTTGAATAATATTTATTTGATAAGCAACTGACATAATTAAAAACAGAGGCTCTCTCTCAATGTCTTAACCTGTCCTCCCCTTCATCTGCACTGATTGAAAAAGACTTGAGGTGAAAACAATATGGTGGAAGAACCTGGTCAGTTCTTTCAGATCAGAGCACTAAAAAGAAGCTGCAAGGGGGGCTCCCGAGTGGCGCAGCGGTCTAAGGCACTGCAGCGCTAAAAGCGTCACTACAGACCCGGGTTGAATCCCGGGCTGTATCGCAGCCAGCCGCGACCAGGAGACCCATGAGGTGGCGCATAATTGGCCCAGCATTGTCCGGGTTAGGCCGTCTGGGATGTCCTTGTCCCATCACGTTCTAGCGACTCCTTGTGGTGGGCCGGGCACCTGCAAGCTGACCTGACCAGTTGTATGGTGTTTCCTCCAACTCATTGGTGCTGGTGGCTTCCGGGTTAAGTGGGTAGTGTGTGAAGGTCAAGTGCGGCTTGGCGGGGTTGTGTTTCGGAGGACGCATGGATCTTGACCGTCGCCTCTCCTGAGTCCGTACGGGATTTGCAGCGATGGGACAAGACTAACTACCAATTGGATATCACAAAATAACAAATAAGAAGAAGCTACAAGGAGGGCAGATTTGAGAAAGAACCTCATAGTCCAAACAGCGACATCATCCTTACCCTCATGCCCATGTAGAAGGGGATGACGGTGACCCTGATGTTCTCAGTCGTCTCTCTGTGCACGTCGGACAGCTCCAGCCAGGGATGGTTCTTCTCCTGCCATGCCTTCAGAGTGTCCCTCGCACTGAACGGGGGAGCTTGGGTGGCTGGACACACAGGATACTCAGTTTACACAGTTGTAACACACACGTGAATGCCCGCAAAGTAACTGGATATATTGTATACTTTACAGTACCTCTGAATTAAAAAAAAATCTTTGAACACTTTATAGTACTACTGAATGTTTAAGTTGGAAGAAGTTGGAATTTGTGAATGTTCTAAAAAACGACTGGAAATGTACAGAGTGTAGAAAACAAAGGACACCGGCTCTTATCCATGACAGACTGACCAGGTGAAAGCTATGATCCCTTATTGATGTCACGTCTTAAATCCACATCAATCCGTGTATATGAAGGGGAGGAGACAGGTTAAAGAATGATTTTTGTTTTGTATGTGTGCCATTCAGAGGGTGAATAGGCATGACAAAATGTTTAAGTGCCTTTCAACAGGGTATTGCAGTAGGTGCCAGGCGCACCGGTTTGTGTCAAGAACTGCAACGCTGCTGGATTTCACGCTCAACAGTTTCCCGTGTGTATCAAGAATGGTGCACCACCCAAAGGACATCCAGCCATCTTGACAACTGTGGGAATCATTGGAGTCAACATGGGCCAGCATCCCTGTGGAACGCTTTCAACACCTTGTAGACTCCATGCCATGAACAACAGGGGCTGTTCTGAGGGCAAAGGGGGGTGCAACTCAATATAAGGAAGGTGTCCTTAATGTTTTGTACACTCCGTGTGTACGATGCTGTACAATGAAATGACACGTGGAAAGCAGCGAGTGGCTGGCACTTACTTTTGTCAGGGTTGAACATGAGGAAGCGCTCAAACAGCTCGTGCTGGATGGGGACCTGCTCTGTGGAGTTGTAGGGCAGGATGTCTTCATGACTCACATAGTCCAGACCTGAAACACACAATGACAGCCAGGCAAAATGCCCAGTCAGTCAGGAGGATGACAGGGACAGAAATAGTACAAGGAAGTAACTAGGTTAGTTACACAAAATCACGTGGCAGCCAAAATTATTTGCGCACGGACAGTACCATTTCCTGATAAGAACTCAATGCATTTTTGTGGGTGGTGGGAAAATTCAAATGGTCCCCGTTTGAAAAGAAATTAAAGCACATAGCCATTTACTACACAGGGAGCAGTGGATCATGTGTTGTTTACCTGGGATGGCATAGAGGGCTCTGCTGTCGTCATGGTTCGCCAGGAACGTCACGGCTTCTGTCTGAGACCTCTGAGACTGTCAACACAACAGGAGAAACAACTAGAAGACTGGCAGTCTGGTATATGTCATCATTTAGGCCTAGTCAGTAAGAACAATGGCATAGCATTGGTTGTGTTCAGAGGTAACGTACTATGTGAGGGCAATCCCGCGTGTCGATGAGGACCTGGTAGTAGGTATGAGTTTTCCCCTTCACCTCTTTTGACCCGTGTGAACCAGGAGGCTCTGGCTTGCTGAGGACAGGACATGGGTGTAATTTTTATTTAAAACAATTATATACATATCACCATTAAAAACACACTAAGATGTAATATGCACCTGTCAGACATGGGAGGAATGACGTCTCGGTCATAGATACGGGCGTGCCAGGGGAACAACACGATCCCTCTGTAGCCAAACACACTATGAAGGAAGAGCTGAGGAGAAAACATGGAGAAACAGACTTTAGGTTGGGAACACCCTTTGTGACAAGGGCAACTACAGTATAGGCTAGGGGGCAGGACCAATAGTTCTGGTCTGGGTGGGTAAACCGCACGGCGCTGCCCATCTTACCTGGCCTGTTTCATATTTGCCATGCTGCTTCAGCGCCTCAAACACTCCCACCGTCTCCAGAACCTTCCCCTCTGGCCTGCTCCTGCCAAAACACAGGCCACACTATGACAACCAGGAACAAAATCACATCACACTAGAGGTCTTCACGGGTCCACCCGAACCTAAATACCTGAGATCCGACCCAGATCCTATTTGTTAACCAGAACAGCAACTTGGCTGACAAACATCATTTTCTCACTCTGGTCCAATTGGGTTTGGTGTAAACGTGGACCCGTTGGTGTATGGGTTGGGTCTAGGTATGGTTGTAGTCGGGTCCGATCGTTCTCGGGTCCCCCTATTTTAAATATTTTTTTATTATGAATGGGTCCGTTCGGGTCGGATTGTCTTCGGGTCCAACTTTTTGGAGCCAAGAAGACCTCTACATCACACTGTAGAACTACATTAGTCTCACCTAGCCAACTGTTGTAGCATCTTGGAAAGGGAACCTAGAGCACACAATACGCAACATGAGCACTGAGATGACATGTCATCTCATAGTCATCCCCCTTGACTAAAGCTTCATCTCAAAAATCAGACAAATTTATTAAAACACCTAGATTTATCAAAGTTCAACGAACATAAATTCCAAGTCTAATCTTTGTCATACCCTTTGCATTATTATATCAACAAGGTATTGTGAACAACAGCTGGCTGTGTTCAAGTCACTCATACTTGGACAGATCTATTTTTCAAAACATTGGGGGGGTGATATTGAGGGGGGGATTTAGTTTTGCGTGGCTCCTCTAAATATCCATATTATTGGCAGATGATATGGAAGAGATCTGACCTAAGGCTTGCGTGTTCATCAGCTATGTTGGGGATTACTGGCAGAGGTTGACCCTTGGCTTATAATACGGTCGCTGACAAGAAAACAACAACCAGGCTGGTGAAATACCAGAACAAATACATTGTTAAAAACGGAGAGTCAGATCGGTAACAATGTTTCCTCATTTTTGTTATGATAACTTATTTCATGGAGATTATCATTGAGAGAGAATGAACAGGACAGCAATACCTTACAAGATTTCCATAAAGTATAGACAGAATTACAAGCTGGTGCTGGATCGGTCTTCCAATTGCTAACATCGTGGGGTCCATGTCAACCCAAGCCCTCCCCCCTTCTACATTTATTCCCTTGGCACGAGGGAGGCAAATAAATAGGAGTCATTACTCTGTGCTGGCTCAAGCCAACCTGCACTCTTATGTAATCAACAGCAGATCAGGCTTTGTAGATGGGTCCAAAGCGCTCTATGTTCTTCCACTCAGACAAAAAGTGAACTAGCTAATATAGGGCAAATATGTTGCCAACTTCCTACTAGTGTTTCAATGTCACTTTTTCCTCGATAGGTGGCTTAGTGTCTATGTAAGTCGACACTCAAGAGGTCTTCACAGGTTCACCCGAACACCGGAGACCCGGGTCAAAATTTCTAACTTTTCCCTCAGGTCCTGGTCAGGTCCTGTTTGATTGTCATCAAGTCTATGGAACTACAGCTGATAGGCTATACAGAGCTGTCGTCGGGTCTATGTATTTCACACTAATAAAGTTCATTTGACTTATAGAAAGCCTAGCCAACATATAAAATATATATATTTGTTAACTAGAAAAGCAACAGGGCTGATAAATGTAATTGTCACTCGGGTCCAAATTGGGTCTGGTCTAGGCTCGGACCCATTAGGGTACGGGTCGGGTGCATTCAAGTTTGGGTGCGATTGCTCTCGGGTCCCGGGGCCAACTTTTAGGACATGAGAAGACCTCTACTACACTCCCACTTTGACCGGTCTGAAAACAACCAGGGCTGACCCCATTTAGTAAACTGGTCGATAGGCTGTTGGTTGACCGAGATTTCTTTAGTCGAGCAGTAACAAAAAATAAGTCATGGTATACAAGACATCGGTCTGAGTGGACTGATCCATTGTTGGGGCCGTGAGGATGGCACGGTCCATTAAGCGAAGACGTTCTCGTGAAATTGTATATGGTTATATGAACAAATGGTGCAAATAATATTTAACAAATGCACTTTCCCACATTGGATAGCGATTGCTGTCCGTGGTTCTGAAACCCATCAGTGCGCTGTTGAATTGGCACCTTTTCCTAGACCATGTCGCCATGTCCATAGAAGCAAAGTTAACCAGCATATTGGTGTTGAGAACAATGCGGTGGAGGCAGGAGCGGAGTTAGAGACAAGAAAACAGCCCTTGCCTTCATTGTCTAAGAAAGGTGAGGAAACGCAAACTTAAATTAGATCTATAACCAAGTCTAACATTAAAATGTGCCTGGCTTTATAAATCATCCATATACATCTACTGAAATAAGACAGATCCTGCTTCTGTTGCCTGTGAGTGTTTGTTAAATAGCCTACTGATTCCGTGAGCACCAAGCCGCACAAGTCGGATAAACAATTTCACAAATTCAGCAGTATTTAATCTTTGCTTGCGAGGGAATATGGAATGTTTTTCCTAAACAAATGAGGGATTTCGGTAACAGCACTTTTCAGTCAGAAATGGCTGTAATTATGTTGCAGCTTCAGCAACAGACACTATTGATGTTCTGCGGTGGTCCCTGCAGCATGGAGGAGAGACCAACAACGGGCAATAGTCACGCAGCCAACCGCTGTCATTTTACACAGCGCAGTCTGAGCCCGGCCTGGCACAATCAAATCAATTGCGGTCAGACTATTAATTTGTGTCTTAATTTCAAACTGTGCTTAAGAAAGCACCAGAGAAGCTCAGTACATATCGTTTATTTGATTTACACACATAGGACGTGTCTATATATGGAAAAATATCTTTACAAATTTAGACCAATCTACAGATGACTCTCCGGTCGAAGAAGACTTTTTGTTGTCAAGGACAGCCCTACTTGCAGCACATAGTAACATTCCACAACCTTTGTTATTTTCTTTGGAAACTAGCCATGTCTTGCCTGGATATTGAAAACAACACTTGTTTCAAGTTTTATTAGTAGGGGATACGCATGGAAAACGTCGTCCAACGAAATTCTTACTTGCAGGGTCCTTCGACAATGCAACGAGAAATAAAATAAACATTTTTGCATACGTATAATACAGGAAGGCACAATTTTGAATCCAATATTTACACTTGTATTGGGGAAGGGGGGGGCAAGTGTATAAATTGAGCAGTATAATAAGAGTCTGGTAGGAACAGTCAATGTGAGTAGCATGAATGTACAGTATGTGTTTGTGTGTGCTAAGGTGCAGAGTCAGAGCAGGTGGTCAGTCCAGTTCAAGTGTTCAGCAGTCTGATGGCTTGTAACTAGAAAATGTCTGTCTAGTTATGAATACTGAAAATGTGCACAGATTTGCCTGCAAGTTAAGTTCCATCTATAAGCTGTGTGTTACCAAATGCAACAAAGTGCCAACATATGGCACTGTTGGATTTGTAAGTTGGGATATACTAAAAACAACTTGATTTGTCTGACAATAGGAGCTTGTGCAATGTGCCAATCATTGTAGCTCTTCGCAAAATATCTGCCAATCATAGATAATAGCTAGGAACTTTCCTGTTTCTGCAAGTTTCTATCCAAGCTGACTTGACACGTGTTGCGCAATCAACATTAAATAAATGCTAGATATTTGCGGGACCAGTCAAGTTGACACCTACTCAGTATTTATTTTTTACCATTTTCTACATTGTAGAATAATAGTGAAGACATATGGAATCATGTAGTAACCCAAAAAGAGTGTTAAACTAATACAAATATATTTGAGATTTTTCAAAGTAGCCACCCTTTTCCTTGGCAGCTTTGCACACTACTGGCATTCTCTCAACCAGCTTCATGAGGTAGTCACCTGGAATGAATTTCAATTAACAGGTGTGCCTTGTTAAAAGTTCATTTGTGGAATATCTTTCCTTCTTTATGCGTTTGAGCCAATCAGTTGTGTTGTGACAAGGAAGGGGTGGTATACAGAAGATGGTATCTTACCAAATAGGGCTAAGCCCATATTATGGCAAGAACAGCTCAAATAACCAAAGAGAAACGACAGTCCATCATGACTAAGTAATGGAGGTCAGTCAATTCGGAAAATTTCAAGAACTTGTAAAGTTTCATCTGCAGTCACAAAAACCATCAAGCGCTATGATTGAAACTGGCTCTCATGAGGACCGCCACAGGAAAGGAAGACCCAGAATTACCTCTGCTGCCGAGAGTTAACTGCACCTCAGAAATTGCAGCTCAAATAAAGTTCAAGTAACCAACATCTTAACAGCAACTGTTCAGAGTAGAGGTCGGCCGATTATGATTTTTCAACGCCAATACCGATAATTGGAGGACCAAAAAAGCCGATATAGATAAAAACATTTAAAAATTAAAAAATTAAAACGGCCGATTTTTTAAAAATGTATTTGTAATAATGACAGTTACAACAATACTGAATGAACACTTATTTTAACTTAATATAATACATCAATAAAATCAATTTAGCCTCAAGTAAATAATGAAACATGTTCAATTTGGTTTAAATAATGCAAAAACAAAGTGTTGGAGAAGAAAGTAAAAGTGCAATATGTGCTATGTAAGAAATCTAACGTTTTAGTTCCTTGCTCAGAACACATGAAAGCTGGTGGTTCCTTTTAACATGAGACTTCAATGTTCCAAGGTAAGAGGTTTTAGGTTGTAGTTATTATAGGACTATTTCCCTCTATACCATTTGTATTTCATTAACCTTTGACTATTGGATGTTCTTATAAGCACTTTAGTATTGCCAGTGTAACGGTATAGCTACCGTCCCTCTCCTCCCTGGGCTGGAACCAGCAACACAACGACAACAGCCACCATCGAAGCAGCGTTACCCATGCAGAGCAAGGGGAACAACTATGAGAAGGCTCAGAGCGAGTGACATTTGAAACGCTATTAGCACGCGCTAACTAGCTAGCCATTTCACTTCGGTTACACCAGACTAATCTCGGGAGTTGATAGGCTTGAAGTCATAAACAGTGCAATGCTTGATGCACAACGAAGAGCTGCTGGCAAAACGCACGAATATGCTGTTTGAATGAATGTATGCACGCCTGCTTCTGCCTACCACCGCTCAGTCAGATACTTCGATACTTGTATGCTCAACTCAGATTATATTCAACGCAGGACACACTAGATAATATCTGGTAATATCATCAACCATGTGTAGTTAACTAGTGATTATGATTGATTGTTTTTTATAAGATAAGTTTAATGCTAGCTAGCAACTTACCTTGGCTTACTGCATTCGCGTAACAGGCAGTCTCCTTTTGGAGTGCAACGAGAGAGAGGGGTCGTTATTGCGTTGGACTAGTTAACTGTACTGTTGCAAGATTGGATCCCCCGAGCTGACAAGGTGAAAATCTGTCGTTCTGCCCCTGAACAAGGCAGTTAACCCAACGTTCCTAGTCTGTCATTGAAAATAAGAATATGTTCAGACTTGCCTATTTAAAAGGTGTAAAAAAATAAAATTAATCTGCCAAATCTGTGTCCAAAAATACCGATTTCAGATTGTTATGAAAACTTGATATCGGCCAGTCCGATTGATCTGTCGACCTCTAGTTCAGAGGAGACTATGTGAACCAGGCCTTCATGGTCAAACTGCTGTAAAGAAACCACTACCAAAAAGGACAACAAGGAGACTTGCTTGGGCCAAGAAACACAAGCAATGGACATTAGACCGGTGGAAATCTGTCCTTTTCTGTCCTTTGATGAGTCCAAAGTCAAGATGCAGGCTGTGTAAGAGCTATTTGACCAAGGAGAGTGATGGCGAGCTGCATCAGATCGGCAAGGCAAGAGTGGGCTACTTTGAAGAATCTAAAATATATTTATTTGTTTAACATTTTTTTGGTTACTACATGGTGTTATTTCAGTTTGTCTTCACTATTATTCTACAATGTAGAAAAATAGTAAAAATAAAGAAAAACCCTTGAATGAGGTGCCCAAACTTTTGACTGGGACTGTATGTGCGTGTATGGTTAAAGTCGGAAGTGTACATACACCATAGCCAAATATATTTAAACTCAGTTTCACAATTCCTGACATTTAATCCAAGTAAAAATGCCCTGTTTAAGGATCACCACTTTAATTTTAAGAATGTGAAATGTCAGAATTAGTTGAGAATTCTTTTTCAGATTTTATTTCTTTAAAATCAGATTCCCAGTGGGTCAGAAATTTACGTACACTCAATTAGTATTTGGTAGCATTGCCTATAAATAGTTTAACTTGGGTCAAACGTTTCAGGTAGCCTTCCACAAGATTCCCACAATAAGTTGGGTGAATTTTGGCCCATTGCTCCTGACAGAGCTGGTGTAACTGAGTCATGTTTGTAGGCCTCCTTGTTCGCACACGCTTTTTCAGTTCTGCCCACAAATTTTCTATAGGATTGAGGTCAGGGCTTTGTGAAGCCCACTCCAATACCTTGACTTTGTTGTCCTTAAGCCATTTTGCCAAAACTTTGGAAGTATCATAGGGGTCATTGTCCATTTGGAAGACCCATTTGTGACCAAGCTTTAAGTTCCTGACTGATGTCTTGAGATGTTGCTTCAATATATCCACAATTTCTCTTCCTCGTGATGCCATCTATTTTGTGAAGTGCACCAGACCATCCTGCAGCAAAGCACTCCCACAACATGATGCTGCCACCCTGTGCTTCACGGTTGGGATAGTATTCGTCGGCTTGCAACCCCCCTTTTTCCTCCAAACATAATGATGGTCATTATGACCAAACAGTTATTTTTGTTTCATCAGAGGACATTTCTCCAAAAAGAACGATCTTTGTCCCCATGTGCAGTTGCAACCCCCCCCCCCACAAAAAAAAAAAATTCTACACAATTTCGTGGGATCCAATTGTTAGTATATTGCCTCATCGCTACAACTCCCGTACAGGCTCGGGAGAGACGAAGGTCGAAAGCCAGGTCCGAAGTCCTCCGAAACACAACCTAAACAAGCCGCACTGCTTAACACAGCGCACATCCAACCCGGACGTCAGCCACACCAATGTGTCAGAGGAAACAGCGTGCACTGCACCCGGCCCGCCACAGGAGTCGCTGGTGCGTGATGAGACAAGAATATCCCTACCGGCCAAACCATCCCTAACCCAGACGACGCTAGGCCAATTGTGCGTCGCCCCACGGACCTCCCGGTCGCGGCCGGCTGCGATAGAGCCTGGTCGCGAACCCAGCGTCTCTGGTGGCACAGCTAGCGCTGCAGTGTCCTAGACCACTGCGCCACCCGGGAGGCCCCCAGTCTGGCTTTTTTTAATGGCGGTTTTGGAGCAGTGGCTTCTTCCTTGCTGAGCAGCCTTTCACGTTATGTCGATATAGGACTCGTTTTACTGTGGATATAGATACTTTTGTACCGGTTTCCTCCAGCATCTTCACAAGGTCCTTTGCTGTTGTTCTGGGATTGATTTGCACTTTTTGCACCAAAGTACATTAATCTCTAAGAGACAGTGGTCCCATGGTGTTTATACTTGCGTACTATTATTTGTACACATGAACGTGGTACCTACAGGCATTTGTAAATTGCTCCCAAGGATGAACCAGACTTGGAGGGCTCAATGTTTTTCTAAGGACTTGGCTGATTTCTTTTCATTTTCCCATGATGTCAAGCAAAGAGGCACTGAGTTTGAAGGTAGGCCTTGAAATACCTCCAATTGACTCAAATGAAGTCAACTAGCCTATCAGAAGCTTCTAAAGCCATTACATTTTCTGGAATTTTTCAAGCTGTTTAAAAAGATACTGTCAACATAGTGTATGTAAACTTCTGACCCACTGGACTTGTGATCGTTAATAAGTGAAATAATAGGTGTAAACAATTGTTGGAAAAATGACTTGTCATGCAAAGTAGATGTCCTAATCGACTTGCCAAAACTATTGTTTACAAGAAATGTGTGGAGTGGTTGAAAAACGAGTTTCAATTACTCCAACCTAAGTGTATGTTAACTTCCGACTTCAACTGTACGTACGTACGCACGTATACAGTACCATTCAAAAATTTGTGGTCACTTAGAAATGTCCTTGTTTTTGAAGGAAAAGCTTTATTTTGTCCATTAAAATAACATGAAATTTATCAGAAATAAAGTGTAGACATTGTTAATGTTGTAAATTCCTATTGTAGCTGGAAACGTCTGATTTTTAATGAAATATCTACATAGGTATACAGAGGCCCATTATCAGCAATCAGCACTCCTGTGTTCCAATGGCACATTATGTTAGCTAATCCAAGTTAATCATTTTAAAAAGTCTAATTGATCATTAGAAAACCCTTTTATAATCATGTTAACACAGCTGAAAACTGTTGATCTGATTTAAGGAAGCAATACAACTGGCCTTCCTTAGACTAGTTGAGTATCTGGAGCAACAGCATTTGTGGATTTGATTACAGGCTCAAAATGGCCAGAAATAAAGACCGAAACTTGTCAGTCTATTCTTGTTCTGAGAAATGAAGGCTATTCCATGCCAGAAATTGCCCAAAAAACTGAAGATCTCATATAACGCTGTGTACTACTCTCTTCACAGAATAGTGCAAACTGTCTCTAACCAAAATAGAAAGAGTGGGAGGCAAAACTGAGCAAGAGGACAAGTACATTAGTGTCCAGTCCTCAACTGGCAGCTTCATTAAATAGTGCCCGCAAAACACCAGTCTCAACGTCAACAGTGAAGAGGTGACTCCGAGATGCTGGCCTTCTAGGCAGAGTTGCAAAGAAAAAGCCATATCTCAGACTGGCCAATACAAAAAGAAAAGATTAAGATGGGCTAAAGAACACAGACACTGGACAGAGGAAGATTGGAAAAAGGTGTTATGGACAGACAAATCTAAGTTTGAGGTGTTCGGATCACAAAGAACAACATTCATTAGACGCAGAAAAAAATAAAAGATGCTGGAGGAGTGCTTGATGCCATCTGTCAAGTATGGCGTCGGCAATCTGATGGTCTGGGGGCACTTCGGTGGTGGTAAAGTGGTAGATTTGTACAGGGTAAAAGGGATCTTGAAGAAGAAAGGTTATTACTTAATTTTGCAACGCCACGCCATACCTTGTGGACGCGGCTTAATTGGAGCCAATTTCCTCCTACAACAAGACAATGACCCAAAGCACAGCTCCAAACTATGCAATAACTATTTAGGGAAGAAGCAGTCAGCTGGTATTCTGTCTATAATGGAGAGGCCAGCACAGTCACCGGATCTCAACCTTTTTGAGCGGTTGTGGGAGCAGCTTGACCGTATGGTACGTAAGAAGTGGCCATCAAGCCAATCCAATTTGTGGGAGATGCTTCAGGAAGCATGGGGTGAAATCTCTTCAGATTACCTCAACTAATTGACAACTAGAATGCCAAAGTTCTGCAAGGCTGTAATTGCTGCAAATGGAGGATTCTTTAATGAAAGCATAGTTCGAAGGACAATTATTTCAATTAAAAATCATTATTTATAACTTTGTCAACATCTTGACTATATTTCCTATTCATTTTGCAACTAATTTCATGTATGTTTTCATGGAAAACATGGACATTTCTAAGTGACCACAAATTTTTGAATGGTAGTATATATCAGTGGAGGCTCCTCAGAGGAGGATGGGGAGGACCATCCTCAGTGAATTTCATAAAAAATGAATGCTAAAATATTAAATGTATACTTTCTAGATAAAACTATACTACATATAATCACACCAAATAACTGATTAAAACATACTATTTTGTAAAGAAGGTCTACAGTAGCTTCAACAGCCCTCTGTTAGGTAGCGCCATGGTGTATGTAGCCTGAGGACAGCTTGCTTCCATCCTCCTCTGGGTACATTTACTTCAATACCAAACATATGAGGCTCATGGTTCTCACCCCCTACCATAGACTTACACAATAATTATGACAACTTCCAGAGGACATCCTACAGCCTATCAGAACTCTTGCTGCATGAACTGACATGTTGTCTGTCAAAACAAAGGATCAGAGAATGAGCCTAGTACTAAACGCATAAGCTACAGCTAGCTAGCACTGCATCAAATGTTGAGTAGTTGACTCAAAGAGAGAGAAAGACAATAGTTCAACAGTATAACAAATACATTACATTTCTTCCAAAATGATGGAGAAGCATCACATACTTAGCAAATGCAGCTAGCTGGTTTAGCCTACAGAAACAGGGGGACGTTATGTTAGCTAGCTGGCTGCAACTTTCCAACACAACACTGGAAGTCTTCCAAGTCAAGGTAAGCTTTTGGTATTACAAATGTATTTCCACCGGGGCCCACCGGTGTAAATGCTTACTGAATGTACACTAACGTTACTGTATGATTGTACCGGGTTTACTAACGCGTTAGTTCTGTTAGCTATGCTGACTATGACGTTATTTTAGCTAATATAGTGACAACGATGTAGGCTGGTTTTTTTTCCCCGCCTGGTCACATACAGCTGATGTGTTGTGCATAGAACTCCACAAGCGAAGGAAAGAGGTGAGAGGAGAGCGCATGGAAGCGAGAAGGAATACAACGTGGCTGCTATTGATGCATCATTGGGCAGCATTCAAGACAGTGGGCGAACTGGCTAGCTAGCTAGGTCGCATTAGCTTAGAAGGTAGCCCTTACCGTGACGACATAAACCTCGTCTGCTGAATGTTGGGCAGTCCACATGCTAAACACGGCAACCGGGGTCTCTTCGCCTCAAGTCCACTACTCCCTTCAATAATACTCAATATTCTATGTGTGTGTTTCTTGTTGTATTTACTGACGGTAGTCAGAAAGCCTCGTCGTATTGCACAAGCAGCCATCTTTTCTACTTCTGCACAAGCACGCCGAGGCTGACGTGTATAAAAGCGGGCGAATTAAAAAGTTGATTTAAAGGTCCAATGCAGCCGTTTTTATCTCAATATCAAATACTTTCTGGGTAACAATAAAGTACCTTACTGTAATTATTTTCAATTAAAATTGTCAAAAAATATTCATAGCAAAGAGACATTTCTCAAGCAAGAATTTAGCTAGGATTGTCTGGTAGTGTTCTGAGTGGCGATGGAAAATTTGAAAACTAGCTGTTTTTGGGGGAGGTTTGGAAATCTTTCTTATTGGTCTATTGATGTTAACAGGCAGGCCAAAACTCCATACCACCACTATCATCATTTTCGCAATTTCACAGTATCATGCCAACCTCAGTGTGGAAATATTAATACATATGTTTTTGACTGCACTGGGTCTAAAAAGTTTAACCTTAGCATCAGGTACTCTGTTGTGTTTAAAGTATCTCCATTTAAAGGCCCAGTGTTATTTCGACCTCAATGTACTCATTTTGACAATTACGTTTACTTTTGAAACTTAAGTATATTTAAAACCAAGTGCTTTTTGACTTTTACTCAAGTAGTATTTTGCTAGGAGACTAATTTGTATTTTTTTACTTTTACAATTGGGTACTTTTTCTACCACTGCAAACAGGCTATTATTGCTGTAACGTTAACTAGCCAACGTTACATTGGCTACACAGTAAGTATAGCTAGGTCGCTGTTTTTCTATATTAAACTACGTACGGTATGTTGTAACACGGAACAAAATAAAGTTTGCGCCAGAAGGGGTCAGTTCTTTCAGCTTTTCTCAGATACTATTTGTCCATTGCCATGTCTTGCTTGAAAGCTTGAAGCTAACAATTACTTGTATGCCCATTCGTTTTCATTGCAGCCCTGTTTGAACGCATAGTTACGCTAACTCCGTATTCACAATGTACAATACTCAGTGAGTCAACTCAAATCCGGCTAACTGGTAATTATGAAGTTATATGTATTTATTTTATTTTCATCTAGCTAGTTATCTTGTTGTGTCTGCATTGCCAGTGCTTAGTTCGGCTGGAAGCAGGTTAAGTCTTGAGCAGGCAACCTCTGTGACTTGTTTTTTTAGCTGGTGAATTTTAATGTAGTTTACGAAAGTTCAATCAGGAAGGCTGGTCTGAAAGCTCATTTAACTTAATCGTTTAACTTAAGCGTTTTACTCTGTGTCCCAGCAAAGGGTTACCAGCATCTGTCATCAGCATTCATCGGAGACGTGGTTATACCCCATTAAGACATGTCCATATTGTATTCTGTTTCTGTTGTTCATTCAGTAAAGCATATACTCGATTGAAATACTGTTGCATCCGTCAACAGGCAATAACTAGCTACAGAAGATGAATGAATACATATTTAACCTATTTTTCAGGAATTTGTCTTTCAGCATAAAAATATCCTGCCTCTTCTTCACCAGTGAATCAGGCAGCACTTCAGGTATTTTGTCTTTGTATTGCCTAATCCTATGGAAATAGATCACATGACTGCCTGGTCTAGCTGGTTGGTTTGTGACTTTACTACTTACAGGCATACATGAGCATAAATATTTCAGTTATGGACTGTCAGATATTAAAATGTAAAAAATGTTTCGTGGTGGGGGGGTGGGGGGTTAAGAAGTAACTTTGTCACCTTGCAAACAGATTGATAACTTGTAGTTACACATTTCCCTTACATTCATGATCCCATTTCTTATGTGCTAAAGGGTCATCGCTGATGAAAGGCCTGCAACATGACAAGGAGGAGATACTTGAGGACGAAGAGTATTCGATTGAGACACAGACACACATACACAGGACAGGCAGGTGAACATCAACTGGCAGAGAAGCAGCTGAACTGGTTCCCCCCTAGCCCTTCTAGTTTGATGCTGACAGAGGTGGCTGCTGCACATGCTAAACTGGTGGTGCAGGTCATAAAAATGCTCTAGCCTGGTCCCAGATCCCTCTAGCCTGGTCTTGCTAACTCCTAATGTATGATAGTTGTCATGCCATGTTTCCATAGGAGTTGGCTATATAGTACAAACAGATCATAGACCAAACTAACATTTGGCTGATTTTCAGAACCGAAAGTGAAACTTCAGTGTACTTGAGGACTACTCTAGAAATTGTTGGCTTTGTTGCAAGATAGAAAGGAGAATAAGACGTGGTTTGCTTGTGTGTCACCTGAATGTGAGGGCAAGCGGTTATGTATGATATGGTTATGATAGTAATGTAGGCCCTAACATGCACTTTGTTTTCAGGTTTGAATGAGACAATATATTCCCCTAACCTTATTATTTTAATAAAGTGATTGTTTATGAATATTATATTACTTGTGTATGTCTGTCCTTATCATATGTAATTGATAATTGTTTTTGGTGCGGATGTGTTTAATTTACTATCTGGATAAAGTGTCTGATCATGGAAAATGTCATAGAATTTTTGGGAAGTGCCATCAGTCACATCAGTCCATATTTTGTAAGGATAAGAATAGAACTACCTTTTAATGTGAAGAAGTTCTACCTTCCAGAGCTTGAGTTCTAAAATAATAACTTGAAAAGATACCCAGCTAGCAAATTTGATTCCTTGGAAGTTGTGGGAAGGTACGTTTTTGGTTTCCCATTGGTTCTGGGAACAAAGCCAGAAGTTTCCGTACCAGTAAAACCAAACGTTCTAAGAACGGAAGTTAACATTTTGCCTGTTCTGGGAACGTTTATTTTTAGGTTGCAGGTAGGTTCTGAAAATGTTTTACTCTGGTTCTCTTAAAGTTTTCCTGGGAGGTTTTATTAACGCTCTGAGAACAAATTTATAGGTTATTTGGTTTTTGAATAACTTCCTTAACTTTCACTAAATGTTTCAAAAAGTATTTTAATAACACTGCTAGCTTATTCTGGGCAAACTATTTTTTTTCTTCTCTCCAAGCACAGATAGGACACATGGAAATTATTTTCCTTAGACATGAATCATGAAAACAAATACATTTGTTTATTTTGACAGCATCTGTGAAATTTGAACCGATAATCTTCTGTCTATCCATGGAATTAGCAGTTGTGGAAAAAGTACCCAATTGTCATACTTGAGTCATTTTCAATTAAGGTATGTTTACTTTTACTCAAGTAAAAGTGAGTCACCCAGTAAAATATTGCTTGAGTAAAAGTATTTGGTTTTAAATATACTCAAGTATGAAAAGTAAATGTTATTGCTAAAATATACTTTGTATTGAAAGTAGAAGTAAAAATCATTTCAAATTCCCAATATTAAGAAAACCAGACAGTACCATTTTATTTACTGATAGCCAGGGGCACACTCTAACACTCAGGCATAATTTACAAACTAAGCATTTGTGTTTAGTGAGTCCGCCAGATCAAAGGCAATAGGGATGACCAGGGATGTTCTCTTGATAAGTGTGTGAATTCGACCATTTTCCTGTCCTGCTTAGCATTCAAAATGTAACGAGTACTTTTGGGTGTCAGGGATAATGTATGAAGTGAAAAGTACATTATTGTCTTTAGCAATGTAGTAAAGTAAAAGTTATCCAAAATATAAATAGTCAAGTACAGATATCCCCAAACTACTTCAGTATGTTGACTTAAATACTTTTCACCACTGGGAATTAGTCCACTGCGGCACCAAGATGGAGCTAGCATGCCTTGTTTCTTTACTCATTCAAAGCTGTTCATTTTAGTCTGTCAAACAGACCTCTTTTCAAAGGAAGCAATAACCTATTAAGATGAGGTGTAGCCAATTTGTGGCGAGGCCAGCACGCACACCTGAAAACACTTAACAAGAAAGAGGCTATAACCTAAAATCTATAGGTTTTTAAATAACATTATTTAGAATGTTCTCTGAACTTAACTCAAGTTGTGTTTTTTTTTTATAGAAAGTTTTCTTAACAGTCAGAACAGAATGTACCACCCCAGTGCTGGCTTGCCTTTGAAGCTAAATTGGTCCTGGTAAGTCCCTGGATGGGAGACCAGATGATACTTGAAGTGGTGTTGGAGGGCCAGTAGGAGGCACTCTTTCCTCTGGTCTAAAATAAAAATATCCCAATGCACCAGGGCAGTGATTGGGGACAGTAGCTTCGTCTCTGTGGACTCTAGGGGTGTTAACCACGGTGTCTTGGCTAAATTCCAAATCTGGTGGCCATCATGGCCACCTAACCATCCCCAGCTTCCAATTGTCTCATTCATCCCCCTGTAACTATTCCACAGGTTGTTGCTGTAAATGAGAATGTGTTCTCAGTCATCTTACCTGGTAAAGGGTGCATTCATAAATTCGCTCTGGCTATCTACTCCGATTTCAGAGCAGTCCCGTCTGAGTGTGCCAGAGCGCAGAATAACTGAGGAATTTACGAACGTGCAACACCTGTTGAATATGACCGGTGTCAGTAAACATCAGCAAAAAAACATAATTAAATTGTTGCCAGCAGCACAGTTACAGTCACCAACGCTTTAGATAACATGAAAAAAGCCTAAACAGCTCTGCTAGGGTGAGTAAAATGGTCAGAGTGTGGTGTTCTCTCATTTGTGTCTGGGAGTAGCTAGCAAGCAAGCTTGCCAACTTCAGCCTGTTAGCTTGGGTGCTTTACTGCAGCTGTGAGGTCAGAACGCTCAGATCAACCCTACTCCTTGGCCAGAGAGTCCAGTATGCGTTTTGAATGCTCCAAGAGCAAAACACTCTGAATTTATGAACAGACAATCTGACAACGCTATGAATTTAAGAACACCAAGAGCGCACTCTGACTGCACTCTGGCACTCCAGGGTGAATTTCCGAACACTCACAAAATAAGGGTTAAATAAATCAAATGCAATGTACAGTAGTAGAAATAATAAAATGAGCTATGTCGAGAATACAGTATTCACATACAGAGTACCAAACACCATGGCAAAATAATTGCAGGAAGTTAGCTTACGGACCAGTATCCGGAATATAAATACACTATATATACAAAGGTGTAGGAACACCCCTTCAAATTAGTGGATTCGGCTATTTCAGCCACACCCATTGCTGATGGGTGTATAAAATGGAGCATACAGCCATGCAATATCCATAGACAAGCATTGACAATAGAATGGCCTCTGAAGAGCTCAGAGTCTTTCAACATAGCACAGTCATGGGATGCCACCTTTCCAACAAGTCATTTTGTCAAATTGATCTCCTGCTAGAGCTTGCCCGGTCAACTGCTGTTATTGTGAAGTGGAAATGTCTACTGTAGGAGCAACAACGGCTCAGCAGCAAAGTGGTAGGCCACATAAGCTTACAGAACAGGACCGCTGAAACGCATAGCGCATAAAAATTGTTCTCGGTTGCAACACTTACTATCCAGTTCCAAACTGCCTCTGGTTGCAACGTCAGCACAATAACTGTTCATCGAGAGCTTCATGAATTGGCTTTCCATGGCAGAGCAGCGTCAGCTGGAGTGGTGTAAAGGTCGCCACCACTGGACTCTGGAGCAATGGAAATGCGTTCTCTGGATTGATGACTCATGCTTCACCATCTGGCAGTCCGACGGACAAATCTGGGTTTGACAGATACAAGGAGAACGCTACTTGCCCGAATGCTTAGTGCCAACTGTAAAGTCTGGTGGAGGAGGAATAATGGTCTGGGGCTGCTTTTCATGGTTCAGGCTAGGCTCCTTAGTTCCAATGATCTCCTGTTTTTTAGTTTTCATTTTTTTGAAGGGGTAAGAGGGTGTTTTCTAGATTATTATATCAGCCAGTCAGGGCTGTATATGCAAATATATTAACATTTGTATCCCCATGCCCAAGTGGGGGCTTTAATTATTAATCATTCATTTCAAGGCATTGTCATTGAACTAGCTTCATTCTTATTTTATTTCCCCTGAAATTAACCACAATGAAAAGTGGTAAAGAAATATAAATAAATCAATTGAAATAATAACTATATTTGAAAACGATACCTGCACAAAAATCAACACAATAATAATTTCCCCTACATGCATACAAATACTGTATATTATTAACTATGTTTGAAAGTACAGTATTTTTTTATTATTTGTTATTTTATATATATATATATATATATATATATATATATTTATTTATTTAATTTTGTTTTTTCATAATTAGAAATGATCTACAACTGACATTCCTACATCAAACATGTCTAACAAAACAAAACACAGGTATAAACAAGAAAATAATAAATACATGTAAAAAAATAAAATATATAAATAGTGTAAAAAATAACGACAATTCTCGTGCAATTTTATTCACTCAGAAAAAATGATTCAGGAAGATGTTATTATTTTTGTTATTCACTAAGGATATTGTCTTAACAAGATGATTAAATTCAATCAAAAATATTTGTAATTTTGGTATAGAATTCTGGAATTTTTGTTTGTGTATAAAGTATTTGGCAACAAGAATTTTAAAAAATCACAATCATTTCAATGGTCTTGTTATCATTGCAATAGTAACATATATTATATCCTTCATGTCAAAAACATGGGTAGTGTTCTGCAAGGTTTTCCCCAAAATCTATCACAGATTGACATTCATAGAACAAGTGAGTCAGATTTTCGCCTTCTTTTTCGCAGAAAACGCAGATATCATCAGTAGCCACAAATTTGGACAACATATACCCATGTAATTCTATCTTATGTAGAATCTTAAAGTGCACTTCCTTAAATTTGTAAGGCATCAAGCAAGCTTTTTTCCAGACAATGTCAGATGGTTCCGTGAATGGAAAATTTGTCTTATGTATTTATTACAACAAGATTTCTCAAGTAAGTCCACGCCTTCCAAACTATGATCATCACCAAAGCTAAGATGAGTTTTCATTAGTGTAGTTAGACGACTGGGAATGGCTTTGATCACAGAAATAAACTCTCTGAAAGGTATTGGAATCTCATTCAATGTTATCAAATGTTGATATGCAAGAATATTACCCGTTGTCAAAAACATCAAGAGCAAAGTCAATATTCCTCTCATGCCTGCTGGGGTAGAACAATGACTTATTCCTTACACTTATATCTGAATTATTATACAAAAAAAGCTTTATATGGGGAAAAAAATGTGCAGGAAACATATTTTCTAGGATATTAAAGCTTGTTGGTGGAACCTAGCCAATTTAGCGGGTAATCATTCAGGAATATAACTACATTTCAGTAAAAATTGAAGACCTCCCAACCTATTAAAAACATTGTTTGGAATGACATACCAAATTGATTTTGTATTGATCAAACATCTTTTCAACCAATTGATCTTGTCAACAAAATCCAACACTTCCAGACCTCCTTCAGCTCTTTTATTTGAGAGGACTGACTTATTTTTCCAGATGAAGTCAAAGGTCTTGTTGATCTCTTTACAGGTAGAGGGATTTACAAATAAAGTTAATGAGGGGTACACAAAGCGAGACAGTCCCTCTGCCTTGGACAGAAGTACTTTCCCAAGTATAGAAAGATCCCTTTGTAGCCAAGTATTAAATATATTTTGGGTTTTCTTCATTTTAGGAGAGAAATTAATGCGTTGTCTGACTAAGTGTTTTTTTGACAAATGTATTCCTAAATATTTAACACAGTCCTGTACAGGAATATTTGTATATTTCTTTATCATCAGAATCATATAAACATACGATTTCACATTTAGAAACGTTTTAATCCAGATGCAATAGAGAATGCAGTTATAGCATTAATGGCATTTTGTCTTTAAAAAAAAAAGTGTATTGTCATCAGCCAGTTGGGACATTCTAATTTCTCTGTTAAAAATGGATAAGCCATGTGGATTTACATTATTCAGAATATCTAGAGATACACGTTTCATTACGAAATGGAATAAAAGGCCGTACACTTCTGTTGATAGTGAATATTTTGGGTTTAGTAACACAGTATTTTTTTTTATGTTTTAGTGGAAGTAGCTACGTACGTCAGATCCTGTCACAAGGTGAACATAGACGCTTCAAAGACAGCTTTCTCTGTCGGTTGTATTTATTTCTAGATTTATAAAATTAGCTAAACTCTCATCGTTATCGGAACAACTTAAAATGGGTACTTGATACGATGATTAGATTAATACTAAATGTATCCATTTGTGAAGAATTGGGAATGGATCATCTTTATAAACTGCCAACGTTTGCTCCTGGTCGTAGGTTTGCTAGCTAACGTTGTTAGCTATACATGAAGCCAGAGCATTCTCTTCTTGTAGCTAGCTAGATCAGCTGGCTAACTCTGCCCGGCCAGCTACGGGCGAACAACAGCTAGCTAATCCAGCCACTTGTCAGCACATTTCATTGTAACTAACTACATAAGTCTGACAGTTAACGTTAGCTAAAGAGAATGGCGTCGTCATTTGTGATTGGAAACACATTTCGAGAGAGGGTAAGAGACTTGCTGGAGAAGGATGAGGCTTCAGTTCCAACAGAACTACAGAAAGAATTGGAAGATATTCTTCAACGGGAACAGCCATCAACTCTGTCTTTCAGAACTGCAAGGAAACTTCATAAATGTCTGCTCGACAATGGTATGTACGAACATAGTTCTAGAAGCATAGTGGCACAGGTCTTACATTTCACGAATGAAGTACTAGCCTATGTGTACTTTACCTTCCTCTCAGGTCAACCCTTCTACCTTAATGAGTTGTTGGAGGACAGCTCATTGCACCTGCCTGAGGTTGAAACGCCCCCCAGAGTAAGTGAGATCTCGACCCCTTAATTTGACACCCATCATGAGGACTACACTAAAGCGTTACGCCCTCTTTGTGACAGAACCCTGTGCTCGTGGCTCGTCTGGAGCGAATCAGAGCCAAGTTGGCCAATGAAGAATACAACAGGATCACACGGAATGTAAACACTCAGGTGAATTGCACAGTCCACACTCTGCATGTAGCCTACTGTACGATTTGGATTGACATATGGCCACTAGCTTAAATATATGATAGCGCTTAGTGTTTTGGTTGTTGTTGATTCATGCGAGTACTTCTCCCCCCCCCCCAGCAAATGAATCGTCGTGAGACATTGGCGGACTTTGGGAAAGAAGGTTACTATGGGTTTCAAACGTTTGCATGCAATCAGTCTCTTAAGATTGTCACTATCGTCTCCATCTACCTTTTCCTCAACCCTCCCTCCTCTAATGTTGACGTGTGTGTGTGTGTGTGGTCTGTCTCTAGTGCGCTCAGCCAAAGCTGCTGTTGTGACGGTCTTAAACTTCCTAGTGACAGTGGTGGCGACCTTCGCCTGCTCCTATCTCGGCAGTCAATACCTCTTCACAGAGACAACGCCGGTAAGAATTCATACGAAGATCCCTCACTCGTACAAGCTGGGCAAGCGTTCACCCCTATTGCCTGACGAGATTAATAGTGTCACTTAAACCTCGATTGTGTGATAAGCGATGATTAAGCTAGTACTGCCTTGTGTTGTAAATGACCAAAAATCTTGTTTGAAAATGTAATCATGAAGAAACGTACATTTCAAAACCCCGTTTAAGAATCAGTATCTTTGTTGACATGTGTGAATGTGTGTTTCAGAGGGTGATATCTGCAGTGATTGCTGCGTCCGTCGTCGGCCTGGCAGAGCTGTATGTTCTGGTACGGACCATGGAGGGAGAGCTAGGAGAACCATAGCACCAGTCAGTGTTCTTATCAACAAAACTCATTGCTGGAGAACTATGCCCTTACCTGACCGACCAGTGGACTTAAAAAACGGAAATCAAAGGGGCTAAATTTCCATGACATTTTAGTCATTTAGCAGACACTCTTATCCAGAGTGACTTACAGGAGCAGATAGGGTTAAGTGCCTTGCTCAAGGGCACATCAACAAATGTTTCACCTAGTCAGCTCGGGGATTCGAAACCAGCAACCTTTCGGATGCTGGCCCAACCTCATAACCGCTAGGCTACCTGAGTGGAAGTCGATGTACTTCAAAACTAGTGATAAGAATTGTCCCACCCTTATTCATGAATTGAAAACGGATCAGTGTGAAGATCTTGAATGTGACCCAGATGTAAAAGTTGCTTGTGTTTTAGCTATTTATTTCCATCCATTTTGCTTTCATAGGGCCTGTTAAAATAACCCCATTTAAAAGAAAATGTAGGATCATTTCCTACTAGGATGTATCAGGGATTTTTTCATACAATAGTTTATTCATACTGTACTTTACACTCCTTCAGTGTGTTTCTGTGTAGTCAATATTGTTTGTTTGTCTACTCAATAAAGTTAGCGGCCATGTAATTACAACCTCTAAGATCAGTTTGGTTCAATGTAAAAAAAAATATATATATAAATATACATGCATGCATACATTCAGTACCAGTCCAAAGTTTGGACACACCTACTCATTCAAAGGTTTTTCTTTATTTTGACTGAAAACCATGTGTGTGTGTGTGTGTGTGTGTGTGTGTACACACAAACCCCCCTCTATGGTTAGGATTGAAGTTTTGAGCTGCTTCATAACAATTATTGATAAGTCCCACTTTACCCTTACATTGACCGTATTAGCCCTGGTAATATTAAGGATATTCCATGTTCTATTAGAAATAAAATAGATGAAGTTGTTTTTGTCCATTGTACCTGTCCATTTACAGTAAATTGAGGCAGGTGGTAAACTTTGAGTAACAATTGTCTCACATCAGACTGAGTACAGTTAACACATTCACACTATGAAAGGCTTATTTCACTTCTATTCATGCCAGTAGTAGCCTATAATTGGGCTAGAAAAACTCACAGGCAGTGTCTTTGGAGAATACAGTTGTTTATGACTAGTGAAGTTATTATTCCAGCCAGCTCTCTAGCACGGGCCCCCCTGGGTGAATTTTTTGGTTTTTGCCCTAGCACTACAAAGCTGATTCAAATAATCAAAGCTTGATTATGAATTGGTTATTTGAATCAGCTGTGTAGTGCTAGGGCAAAAACCAAAACGTGCCCTCAGGACCGAGTTTGGGAAACCCTGCTCTAGCATCTTGCTTCCAGATGTGGCAGACAGTATTGTCTTCAACTGCCGATCGGCACTTATCTGTTTCGAGAGGAAATAGAGAGCAAGATGGATTTTACAGGCCACAAACAAACAAACCAATTATAGTTACCCTGGGAGCTGTGTAGTACTTAAATCTGTTCCATGACAACACGTATCTCTTTTCATGATTCAAAACCATTTTTACTACGATATCTGACTTTGGCTTGTGTTAGGACTTTTCCCCCACCTATACTGTATCTCTGGACATTTTCCTTTCCTATCGGTTGAAAGATTAAAGGATGTAACTACATCTGGAATACAAAAAAGTATCTCAAAGATCTGAGATTTGACACCCAGATTAAGGGTTTATTGAAAGATTATTTGGTATTAAAGATGATTATGATATTGAGAGATCACTGTCCAGCAGGCCGGGGTGAACTGTCATAGTGCTCTTGTCCTATCTTGACTGTATTACTCACATGTAATACTTCACTGGAGACCTTAAACCCAGCTAGAATTAGAGCTGGTAAGCTGATAGACGCTGAGCTTCAGTTGTAATTTATTTCTTATTATTCATTTTTTCTCTGTCCAACCCATATTATTGGAGAAAAAAAAGTTTTTATTTGGAAAATAATTATTTCTGTCATGGTATCTTGACACAAGAAATCATTTTAATCAGGATATTTTGAAAGATAATACTCCCGGAAACATTAAATGTTGAATCAAATCCGCCTAGAATGAATAACAGACCAAATGGATCTATGAGACCTGATTCTATGTCAGGTCGAATACAAATACCTCCGTAAACAACTATGTAACATTACAGTATGTAATGCATATGGGTCCTCTTGTCCTCCACAGAAAGCTGTTTGTCCATCAAAGACCCCACAAAATAAAACTACGAGAGGGCTATCCTATAGGTCATCCTATCTCTGTAACCATATATTATATTATTTAACTCTTTTAAAAAAGGTCATTTTAAACTTCTAATCAATCATTACTACGGTGAAATAGATCAATATATTCCTCTTTGGATGAATTAAACGATTATTACGATTATTCACAAGCTAATGGAAGACATAAGATTCACACATTTAACAACAAAATAAAAACAAACAAAATTGGTCAATTGGTCACAGATTCTGCCAATGTGGAGAGACAGACAACACACATACAGTGCCTTCAGAAAGCATTCACACCCCTTAATATTTTCCACATGTTGTTGTGTTACAACAACACACAAAATACCCCATAATGTCAAAGTGGATTTATGTTTTTAGAAATTTGCACAAATTCATAAAAAATGAAAAGCTGAAATGGCTTGAGTCATTTAACCCCTTTGTTATGTATGGCAAGCCTCAAGTTCAGGAGTAAAAATGTGCTTAACAGTCACATAATAAGTTGCATGGACTCACTCTGTGTGCAATAATAGTGTTTAACATGATTTTTGAAGGACTACCTCATCTCTGTACCCCACACATACAATTATCTGTAAGGTCCCTCAGTTGAGCAGTGAATTTCAAACACAGATTCAACCACAAAGACCAGGGAGGTTTTCCAATGCCTCGAAAACAAGGGCACCTATTGGTAGATGGGTAAAACAAAAAGCGTCCATTGAATATCACTTTGAGCATGGTGAAGTTATTAATTACACTTTGGATGGTGTATCAATAGACCCAGTCACAACAAAGATACAGGTGTCCTTCCTAACTGAGTTACTGGAGAGGAAAGAAACTGCTCAGGGATTTCACCATGAAGCCAATGGTGACTTTAAAACAGTTACAGAGTTTAATGGCTGTGATAGGAGAAAATTGATAATGGATCAACAACATTGTAGGTACTCTTCAATACTAACCTAAATGACAGTGAAAAGAAGGAAGCCAGTACATAATAAAAATATTTAAAAACATGAATTTGTTTGCAACAAGGCACTAAAGTAAAACTGCAAATAATGTGGCAAAGAAATGTACTTTATGTCCTGAATACAAAGCGTTATGTTTGGGTCAAATCCAACACAACACATCACTCAGTCCCACTCTTCATATTTTGAAGCACGGTGATGGCTTCATCATGTTATGGGTATGCTTGTCATCGGCAAGGACTAGGGAGTTTTGTTTTTGAATTTTTTAAAAACAAAATAGAGTTAAGCACAGGCAAAATCCTGAAGGGAAACCTGGTTCAGTTTACTTTCCAACAGACCCAGGAGACAAATTCACAGGAGAAGGCCAAATGTACACTGAAGTTGCTTATCAAGATGACATTGAATGTTCCTGAGTGGCGTAGTTACAGTTTTGACTTAAATTGTCTTGAAAATATATGGCAAGACTTGAAAATGGCTGTCTAGCATTGATCAACAACCAATTTTACAGAGTTTAAAGATTTTTTAAAAGAATAATGTGCAAATATTGTACCATCCAGGTGTGCACAACTCAGAGACTTACCCAGAAAGACAGCTGTAATACTTGCCAAAGGTGAGTTTACAGTATTTTGACTCAGGGGTGTGAATACTTATGTAAATGTTATATTTCTGTATTTCATTTTCAATAAAATTGCTTAAATGTCTAAAAACATGTTTTCACTTTGTCATTGTGGGGTATCGTGTGTAGATGGATGAGAAAAATAATATTGAATCCATTTTGAATTCAGGCTGAAACACAAAATGTGGAAAAAGTCAAGGGGTGTGAATACTTTCAGCAGGTATAGCAAGCGGTATAGCCTAGTGGTCCCACATCTGTTTGTGTTGTCTTGCCACCTCATGGATAGCACCACCAGAGATAGCACCACCAGAGCTGGGACAACCAGGCTATAGGTAAGCAGGGACAGGACATCAGAACTCCAGGAAGTTGGTGACAATAGCAGCATTATAGATCAGGTCTGAGATGTATCCGATGGAGGTCTGGGGGCCCACCTGAGGATGATGACCCTGTCCTTGAGTCACATCCCAATACACCTGTTGTGGATGGGAGGTGACAACCTGGTCCACTGAGGTTTGATGACTATATCTTTCCTGTGAGACAGCTAGAGTCTGTAGATTAAAGTTCCTATACCCTGAGGTGCCCACACAGGGCTGGTTGAACCCATCCCGGTATGGCCGTGTGGAGTGTGCTTGCCTTCCAATGGGTGCAGTGGTAGTAGCAAGAGATCCCAGGTGAGATCGGCGGTCTTCCTCCCACAGTAGGGATTCTGCCAGGTTTGGGGAGACGGGTGTAGGCTGATGAGAGACAGGGTTGCTGTAGAGACGGATCCAGTCGGAGTAAAACTGCTGACCATCGTCACACTGAATCTGGCCTGGTCGGAACATCTCCCCCATTGTGGTTGGAGTGAAGGAGGGACCAGGGGAGGGAACCACTGGGAGAGGTTGGCATGTTGCACCTCCTCTTCCAGAAGTAGGCTTAGTTGATTTGGTGAGTCTTCCACTCTTGATACTTCTTGCCCGTCTGTTTTGGAACCACACCTATGAACAATGAGTAGAGTCAGGTAAATATGTTGTTCTAGCCTAAATGCATAGATATATACAGAAATTGTCAATAACTAACTTTTAGTTATAATCACTGCACAAACCTGTATCTTGCTTTCAGGTAGATGCGTATGTGCGGCCAAGCGTTCACGGAGAGTGATGTCTGGGTACGGCGTCAGCGCGAAAGCTTGTTCCAACTCAGACAATTGTGCGTGGCTGAAGATGGTTCTTTTGCGCTTCCTCTGGCCCTCTGTACACCCGCTTCTCTCAGGTTCAGGTGATGAAAGTCCATTGTCATTCCTCACGTCTTAACAACAACAAAAACAAAAAATGTGAGAATTGAACATTTTAATTTAAATTTGGCCAAACATATGGTTCATAGATGATTATTTAAGTAGTCCAAAATACCGGTATAGTGTTATAAAATTATTCAAGACAATTAATTAAAAGAAATGTTTGTTTTCGTTTTCTTTTCATCTGCATTCCTGTTCATGTCAATGGATATCTTTCTATATATTATGACTTTGTTTTTGTTTGTTTCTTTGTGCTCTATTTATTTTAGGCAAAATCTAGACAGAATATTGACAATTTAATTAATAAATGCTATTCATAATAAAATAATCTTAAAGGACACTGTAAAAGTCGATAAACAAATATAACTGTCACTATTGTAACATTTTTTTTACGTTGATGGTAAGCTTTTACGCATAGGCCTACAGCTTGAACATTTGAAAACTATTTACATAGCCTACCTTTACACTGACCTTGGTCTCCAAAATGTGCTGTAAAATCCATCTCTTTCTGGTCAGTCAGTCTGTGTGCAGTGAATTCATGATTGATGAAGAGAGACATAATTCTACAGCTCGGTCTGTTGATACGTAAATGATGCGCTCACTGCTGGGTAGCGGTGCCCTCTTATAGCGGGAACTCCCATCTCAATCACAAACCGCCCACGGTCCACTCCAAATTAATCTGGGCACGTTCAGGTGTTATAGGCCTATAGTGGAGCCTAGTGCCCACCTCTCTAATCCTGAATTGCAGATGGTGACGTTGCCACGAATTGACAAGAAACAGATGAAAGCAGCAATGGTGTATAAACCCGCTGTTTCCGCTGTCGCTATTGTCTGACACTCCCTGTGTCAGACTGTCAGATCTCATCCCAGGGCAATCGACTGCAAAGAGGAACCCCGTGGAGGTTAGAGCGCAGGGCAGGCAGACCTTGTTGGACGCACCAAGCAGAGTCAATCTGCATAGGCCTAATGTATTCTACCATGTTCACTGCGAGAGTCATATTTGTTATTTAGTCCTCCATTTGCTGTTAGGATGAACGAAAAGTAAAAGTAAGTAGTTTACTATAGCCTAACTATTGTTTTATACAGGAAAAAGCCTAGCAACTTCAAAGGCTGGTTTCACACTTTCTCTTCCTGTGTATTGAAGTCAATTAGCCTAGTGATCGTTTTCCATTCCCATTAATAGCCGTGCAACTTCTGAGAAAAGCTCTAAATACACCAACGTACACAAATCCTAAAATGTACATTTCTGAACGAAGCTGGAAGGGTTTAGAGGAATACACATTGTACAAAAACCAACTCCAGATCTTCTTTTTTAATGAGCCAATTAGTAATGATTTCAATTGACTTGCCCACCCCATTCCTTTTTTCCCTTTTATGTGAAGGGATCGTGCAAAATAATCAAATCATATTTTGGTCCTCAAATGTGTGCATTTATTGCTAAAGTATTGCTAAAACCTTTAAACACACACACACACATATACATATATATATATATATATATATATATATATATATATATATATATATATATGTGTATATATATATATATATATTAAATAGGGCTGTCAAACAATAAAAACTTTTAATCAAGTTAATTGCAGGATTTGTCGATTAATCAGATTAATCACAAATGCCTAATTTGCTTAATTGGAGCTCTAATTTAAGATTTGTATTCATACAAAAAGCATTACAACCTACTGGGCAAAAAGTGGTTGAACCAACGTTGTTACCAAGTCATTTCAAACCAAAACATCTGTGATGATATTGTGCAAAACTGACTGGATTTGCAAAAAGTCATCAATGTAAGGGCATTTCATATTTTTTTCCACCTAACTTTTAACCTAAATCCAACGAATGGTGAAATGTTTTGTTGAGTTCAATTTGAATTCACGTTAGCTGACAATTTTAAGGTCTTGATTTTGTCCAAAGTAATGGTATTCAAAATCTGGTAAATTGATAAAGCACACTTTCTTTAACCTGTATAGATGATGTCTTTCGGATGTTTTCAGACAAATAATCACGCAAAAAAAAATTTGTGCACTAAAATTACAAAAAGTTAACTCAAGTTAATTAATTAACTGACAGCCCGACTATAAAATTATGACATAAAAAAACAAAGGTGTGTGTGAAACAAGTAACAATTTATTCAGGATTTCTTTGTCTTTTTTTGGTCTATGAAAACAAAATAAAAATCACAACCATAGCAATAACACTATTAACATAGCCCGTTTTACATTTGCACCTAGTGGGCACATATGTGCAGTTAATCTTTGCAGTTCTAGCTCGTTAAATGGCATACCCTTCAACTTTATAGTGAGTGTACTTGGGTTCCTCTGTCCGGCTGATGTAAAGGCACACTTTGGTATAGCTTCTCTATTGTGCTGCAATGCAAGGCCTTTTGTAGACACATTGGGGTCTGAGAAACCACAGTGGGACAATAAAGTCAATGAGGCCTGAACAAATACAACTCTAGAAGGAACCAAATGATGATAACATCGGATGTAGGCTGATCCACAGGGTCAATCCTCTGGATCCTCAGTCCTTTGTCCTTGGTCCAGTGTTATAGGCCTACTGTTCATGTCCTCTTGCAGCTTCTTCAAAAAGGGACTAGGTTTTCTCCCCAGCGAAGAGTTGATTCCGCAACCTGTCCCATTCTCTCAAACAGCAACTGTGCCAATATAAGCCTTAAACATGGTCGGTCACCCCAAAAAAAAGGGGGGGGGGGGGGAAGATCCTTCCCCCCCTCTCTGAAACATAACACAGAACTTTCAGCGAATAACCACCCAGCCACTCATACATAAACAGAGATAACACAGCCTTTTGTATTTGTGAATAGCTGTGAGCACTCAACATGGCAGAGTGAAACATCTCTCAAACTGGAGAAATACATGTAATACTCTGTCCGTTACAGCAGGGGGAAGTGTCGTCTCTCAGTGTGCATTGCTGCTGTCGCTGAAGGCAAGAGAGTGGTGGTGGTGGTGGTGGAGCAGTGATGTTGTCGAGTAGCTGCCAGGTCATCGTTCATCACTCAAACTTGCGCAAGTGGTTGTACATGGACTGGACGTAGGTAAAGACACACATGGGGTCCGGCTTGCGCCCCATCACCATCATGTCATCCACCTCGATGAGCCGGTCACAGCCCGCCTTCTCCCTGAATCAGACAGAGGGCACGGCACAAGTCAGGAGGAGACTAGGACTATCTATGTCATTCCTTAGTTAAAGGGGCTGATCGTTCATTAGCCTGGTCCCAGATCTGTTACAACTGTTTTCCCCAACTCATATTTATGATAATTCGGAGTGGTTGGTAAGACAAGACAAACAGACCTGGGACCAGGCAAATAGATCACATGGAACAATGTTGACTAATTTGTGGTATTGTACAGAAGCTCATGTGTTAGAACTCTCTCTGTATGTGGCTAGAGGCACACATGGTTTTGATCTATACTGTGTCAGTGTTCTGCATGCATCCATGTGTCAGCAGGACTACGAGACGCTGTGCTGCAGCAGCTGTGTTCTCAGTGGGGAGGTCAGGCTGGAGGAATGTGAGAGGAGTGGATGGAAGCAGAGCAGAGGGAAGAGGAGGTTACTGCGGGGACCCGGGGAGGGGAGAGGGTATTCTCTGGCAGCGGCTGCCTCGCTGGCTTAACGTGTGGGCTGGAGACACTATTTACCAAGATGCAACAGCAACATTGTAAGGTCATCTCAGTGCTACAATGTTCCACGTATCAACGCTATTAATGGAATCTGAAGGTGATTCCATTCATGTTATTTCTCCTTGCGTGGTGGCCAGGGACACTGGGACTCTAAATGTATCTACACAGGTAACTTGGGATCGCCTTCATTGCACTGTAGTGTCCATAGCTTTACCAAACCAAGAGGAGAGCGACATTGGATATGCACATGAATAGGCCCGATACATAAAGCGTTGTCCCACTGATATGATCTTACAATGTTCCGACATAATGAAGGATGATGAAGGATGAATCGTTCCAACATGATCCAAGACAGGGGTGTGTGTACAATGCTCAGAAATACAGAACGTATACATAACGCGTATTACAATGTAAAAGTTACGTACTCTGCTGTCCCGAAGGCCAGCTCAAAGTTGTGCTTGCGGTCGGCAGGCGTCAGCACATTGTAGTCAAACTCAGTGGGGAAGAAGGAATGGACCAGGGCACAGAAGGCCATGCCGTCACTCCAACTGGACGAGAAGTTCTGGATGTCTATGTTCTGGGGACGGCGAGACAGAGTTAGGAGTGTGTGGTTGTGTGTGTGTCTGGACTGTAAATGTCTCTGAGTGTGCGTGGTGTATTTGCACATGTGTTTAGCGGGGGGGGGGGGGGGGGGGGGGGGGGGGGATACGGAGGTACCGTAAAAGAGACGTAAGAATAAACCAGACAGACAAAAAAAAAACTAGAAAAATGATTGGCTACCTATTCTAACTTTATGAAATGACCTCTCCCAGGTTTCTCTGTCGGTCCCACTGTCATAATGTGGAAAACAGAGGAGGAATCCTCAATTCCTCTACCTGCGTCTCGCTCAGTTTCTCTCCAATTGGACATGATTTCAGAACTGTGTAATTTCACGGTTTTTGTGTCCTTTAGACTATAAAAACCTCAGTGTGTCGGTGGGAAAATACAACTTGAGCGTCAGTCAGGTCTCTAATTTGAGTGTGAGGAGGAGCTGCCTGCGGGAATCGGCCGGTGCTGTTTGCTCTGCGGGGCCGGCCTTGGCCCGTGACAGCTCTCTGTTTAACCAGAGCCACATGGACAGACTGGCACAGCTGCTGCAGAGTGCATGGCAGAGTGAAGCCAACAGCCCAAGCAATGAGCCGTAACTCAAAAACACACGGATATGCATGTTCACACACACACACACACACACACACACACACACACACACACACTATACTACAATAGTACGCTTAGTTCAGTATGCAGAATAACCATGGCAAGTTGCTTCTCATTAACACGTCAACGCTCCGCTATGTGCTAATGGTTTAACCCATGGAGAAACCAGGAGAGTTATTTTAATGCCCTCTTCAGGAGCTAGCAAAAATGACAAAAGACTACTCCTGTGTAGTTGATCCATTTCAGGTGACCAGATGACAGTTCCATATTCATCATCTTTGTTACTGGCTACTATAGAGGTGTATTCATAACAGGTGGACCTGATCCTAGATCAGCCTCTACTCTGAGTTTGCTTTGTGAATACGGCCCAGGACTCTGTTCCGGTGTGTAGCCGTGTTCTGTCACCACGGTCTCACCTGGTATCCTATGGTTTTGGAGCGGCACCACTCCAGAAGAATCTGCTTGATGCTGCTGGCACTGGACACACCAAAGCTCTGAGAACGCTTCAGCTTGGGCTTGGAGTCCATGGGCTTGGACCTACTGAGAGGAACGGGGACAGGGGTCAACACAATGAGCCAGCAAACATGACAGAGGTCGTGTCCCTATTTTCTCCCGAAGTGTACACTTGCACACTTCCCGTGGTTGAGTGGTGTTTTTCCACCATTGTTAAATGAGAGAGAGAGAGAGAGAGAGAGAGAGAGAGAGAGAGAGAGAGAGAGAGAGAGAGAGAGAATGAGAGTGTGTAGAGAATTGGGACGCAACCGAAGTATGAGTTAAGAATTACCCAGGAGAAAGGAGGGATAATACAAGGGAAAAGGAGAGGACCTATCAGTTTAGGGACGGATGGCATAGAAAGTGAGATGATGGTGGGAGGAGAGAGGGTGGTACCTGCTGGCTTCAGAATCCAGCTTTTCAAAGATGGACCAGCGGGCCTGAGCGCCAATGTTGCGCGGCAATGTCTGTGACCTCACTAGCTCCCGCCTCCGCTCAACTCCCCTCCCAAAGGGCAGGTCCCCGCCCACATCTTCCACCCTGCGGGTCGGAGGACAGAGGAGTGTCACACATCAACTTAGGCCACAATGAGGCCATTCGAAATGGCAAGTCGGTTCTGGCATGTGGGTTAAAGCATGGACTATTTCACTTCTCTAGGACTGAGTAAAGAATAGTTCACTCACCCGTCTGTGTTGTGTTGGATGAGGCCAGAGTAAGTCACTGACTTCGGGGGAGCGGACAAGGACTTTTCTGCAAATGACAAATCAACGAACAGATAAGGACACTGTGGGAATAAAACATTGTGTGAGTGTGGTTAGTTCCAGTTCTAGTAACAGGCCCGAGTTGATAGATCCCTCTTACCTGACAGGCGAGGAGAGCCCAGACCTCGGCTGAGACTGGGGGTCCATGTCTTCATAGAAGACACTAAACAGCAAAAAGACAAAGGGTGTTTCAAAGGATATTATGGCTTACGGAGCAGAAGAAGTCAGAGATCACCAAGCGCAACATAGCTTCTGCGTGTAAATCAGCTAGAAAGATGTGTCGGCATCGAGTAATTGTCTCTGGCCCCCTCCCAGTTAGGGGGAGTGATGAGCTCTACAGCAGAGTCTCACAACTCAATCGCTGGTTGAAAACGGTTTTCTGCCCCTCCCAAAAGATAGAATTTGTAGATAATTGGCCCTCTTTCTGGGACTCGCCCACAAACAGGACCAAGCCTGACCTGCTGAGGAGTGACGGACTCCATCCTAGCTGGAGGGGTGCTCTCATTTTATCTACCAACATAGACAGGGCTCTAACTCCTCTAGCTCCACAATGAAATAGGGTGCAGGCCAGGCAGCAGGCTGTTAGCCAGCCTGCCAGCATAGTGGAGTCTGCCACTAGCACAGTCAGTGTAGTCAGCTCAGCTATCACCATTGAGACCGTGTCTGTGCCTCGACCTAGGTTGGGCAAAACTAAACATGGCGGTGTTCGCCTTAGCAATCTCACTAGGATAAAGACCACCTCCATTCCTGTCATTATTGAAAGAGATCATGATACCTCACATCTCAAAATAGGGCTACTTAATGTTAGATCCCTTACTTCAAAGGCAATTATAGTCAATGAACTAATCACTGATCATAATCTTGATGTGATTGGCCTGACTGAAACATGGCTTAAGCCTGATGAATTTACTGTGTTAAATGAGGCCTCACCTCCTGGCTACACTAGTGACCATATCCCCCGTGCATCCCGCAAAGGCGGAGGTGTTGCTAACATTTACGATAGCAAATTTCAATTTACAAAAAAAAAAATGACGTTTTCGTCTTTTGAGCTTCTAGTCATGAAATCTATGCAGCCTACTCAATCACTTTTTATAGCTACTGTTTACAGGCCTCCTGGGCCATATACAGCGTTCCTCACTGAGTTCCCTGAATTCCTATCGGACCTTGTAGTCATAGCGGATAATATTCTAATCCAGAGACAATTACTCGATGCCGACACATCTTTCTAGCTGATTTACACGCAGAAGCTATGTTGCGCTTGGTGATCTCTGACTTCTTCTGCTCCGTAAGCCATAATATCCTTTGAAACACCCTTTGTCTTTTGGTGACTTTAATATTCACATGGAAAAGTCCACAGACCCACTCCAAAAGGCTTTCGGAGCCATCATCGACTCAGTGGGTTTTGTCCAACATGTCTCTGGACCCACTCACTGTCACAGTCATACGCTGGACCTAGTTTTGTCCCATGGAATAAATGTTGTGGATCTTAATGTTTTTCCTCATAATCCTGGACTATCGGACCACCATTTTATTACGTTTGCAATTGCAACAAATAATCTGCTCAGACCCCAACCAAGGATCATCAAAAGTCGTGCTATAAATTCACAGACAACACAAAGATTCCTTGATGTCCTTCCAGACTCCTTCTGCCTACCCAAGGACGCCAGAGGACAAAAATCAGTTAACCACCTAACTGAGGAACTCAACTTAACCTTGCGCAATACCCTAGATGCAGTTGCACCCCTAAAAACTAAAAACATTTCTCATAAGAAACTAGCTCCCTGGTACACAGAAAATACCCGAGCTCTGAAGCAAGCTTCCAGAAAATTGGAACGGAAATGGCGCCACACCAAACTGGAAGTCTTCCGACTAGCTTGGAAAGACAGTACTGTGCAGTACCGAAGAGCCCTTACTGCTGCTCGATCATCCTATTTTTCTAACTTAATTGAGGAAAATAAGAACAATCCGAAATTCCTTTTTGATACTGTCGCAAAGCTAACTAAAAAGCAGCATTCCCCAAGAGAGGATGACTTTCACTTTAGCAGTGATAAATTCATGAACTTCTTTGAGGAAAAGATTATGATTATTAGAAAGCAAATTACGGACTCTTCCTTAAATCTGCGTATTCCTTCAAAGCTCAGTTGTCCTGAGTCTGCACAACTCTGCCAGGACCTAGGATCAAGAGAGACACTCAAGTGTTTTAGTACTATATCTCTTGACACAATGATGAAAATAATCATGGCCTCTAAACCTTCAAGCTGCATACTGGACCCTATTCCAACTAAACTACTGAAAGAGCTGCTTCCTGTGCTTGGCCCTACTATGTTGAACATAATAAACGGCTCTCTATCCACCGGATGTGTACCAAACTCACTAAAAGTGGCAGTAATAAAGCCTCTCTTGAAAAAGCCAAACCTTGACCCAGAAAATATAAAAAACTATCGGCCTATATCGAATCTTCCATTCCTCTCAAAAATTTTAGAAAAGGCTGTTGCGCAACAACTCACTGCCTTCCTGAAGACAAACAATGTATACGAAATGCTTCAGTCTGGTTTTAGACCCCATCATAGCACTGAGACGGCACTTGTGAAGGTGGTAAATGACATTTTAATGGCATCAGACCGAGGCTCTGCATCTGTCCTCGTGCTCCTAGACCTTAGTGCTGCTTTTGATACCATCGATCACCACATTCTTTTGGAGAGATTGGAAACCCACATTGGTCTACACGGACAAGTTCTGGCCTGGTTTAGATCTTATCTGTCGGAAAGATATCAGTTTGTCTCTGTGAATGGTCTGTCCTCTGACAAATCAACTGTAAATTTCGGTGTTCCTCAAGGTTCCGTTTTAGGACCACTATTGTTTTCACTATATATTTTACCTCTTGGGGATGTTATTCGAAAACATAATGTTAACTTTCACTGCTATGCAGATGACACACAGCTGTACATTTCAATTAAACATGGTGAAGCCCCAAAATTGCCCTTGCTAGAAGAATGTGTTTCAGACATAAGGAAGTGGATGGCTGCAAACTTTCTACTTTTAAACTCGGACAAAACAGAGATGCTTGTTCTAGGTCCCAAGAAACAAAGAGATCTTCTGTTGAATCTGACAATTAATCTTAATGGTTGTACAGTCGTCTCAAATAAAACTGTGAAGGACCTCGGCGTTACTCTGGACCCTGATCTCTCTTTTGAAGAACATATCAAGACCATTTCAAGGACAGCTTTTTTCCATCTACGTAACATTGCAAAAATCAGGAACTTTCTGTCCAAAAATGATGCAGAAAAATTAATCCATGCTTTTGTCACTTCCAGGTTAGACTACTGCAATGCTCTACTTTCCGGCTACCCGGATAAAGCACTAAATAAACTTCAGTTAGTGCTAAATACGGCTGCTAGAATCCTGACTAGAACCAAAAAATTTGATCATATTACTCCAGTGCTAGCCTCTCTACACTGGCTTCCTGTCAAAGCAAGGGCTGATTTCAAGGTTTTACTGCTAACCTACAAAGCATTACATGGGCTTGCTCCTATCTATCTCTCTGATTTGGTCCTGCCGTACATACCTACACGTACGCTACGGTCACAAGACGCAGGCCTCCTAATTGTCCCTAGAATTTTTAAGCAAACAGCTGGAGGCAGGGCTTTCTCCTATAGAGCTCCATTTTTATGGAACGGTCTGCCTACCCATGTCAGAGACGCAAACTCGGTCTCAACCTTTAAGTCTCTACTGAAGACTCATCTCTTCAGTGGGTCATATGATTGAGTGTAGTCTGGCCCAGGAGTGGGAGGGTGAACGGAAAGGCTCTGGAGCAACGAACCACCCTTGCTGTCTCTGCCTGGCCGGTTCCCCTCTTTCCACTGGGATTCTCTGCCTCTAACCCTATTACAGGGGCTGAGTCACTGGCTTTACTGGGGCTCTCTCATGCCGTCCCTGGAGGAGGTGCGTCACCTGAGTGGGTTGAGTCACTGATGTGGTCATCCTGTCTGGGTTGGCGCCCCCCCCCCCCCCCCCCCTTAAGTTGTGCCGTGGCGGAGGTCTTTGTGGGCTATACTCAGCCTTGTCTCAGGATGGTAAGTTGGTGGTTGAAGATATCCCTCTAGTGGTGTGGGGGCTGTGCTTTGGCAAAGTGGGTGGGGTTATATCCTTCCTGTTTGGCCCTGTCCGGGGGTGTCCTCGGAGTGGGCCACAGTGTCTCCTGACCCCTCCTGTCTCAGCCTCCAGTATTTATGCTGCAGTAGTTTATGTGTCGGGGGGCTAGGGTCAGTTTGTTATATCTGGAGTACTTCTCCTGTCCTATTCGGTGTCCTGTGTGAATCTAAGTGTGCGTTCTCTAATTCTCTCCTTCTCTCTTTCTCTCTCTCGGAGGACCTGAGCCCTAGGACCATGCCCCAGGACTACCTGACATGATGACTCCTTGCTGTCCCCAGTCCACCTGGCTGTGCTGCTGCTCCAGTTTCAACTGTTCTGCCTTATTATTATTCGACCATGCTGATCATTTATGAACATTTGAACATCTTGGCCATGTTCTGTTATAATCTCCACCCGGCACAGCCAGAAGAGGACTGGCCATCCCACATATGCTCTCTCTAATTCTCTCTTTCTTTCTCTCTCTCGGAGGACCTGAGCCCTAGGACCATGCCCCAGGAATACCTGACATGATGACTCCTTGCTGTCCCCAGTCCACCTGACTGTGCTGCTGCTCCAGTTTCAACTATTCTGCCTTATTATTATTCGACCATGCTGGTCATTTATGAACATTTGAACATCTTGACCATGTTTTGTTATAATCTCCACCCGGCACAGCCAGAAGAGGACTGGCCACCCCACATAGCCTGGTTCCTCTCTAGGTTTCTTCCTAGGTTTTGGCCTTTCTAGGGAGTTTTTCCTAGCCACCGTGCTTCTTCACCTGCATTGCTTGCTGTTTGGGGTTTTAGGCTGGGTTTCTGTACAGCACTTTGAGATATCAGCTGATGTACGAAGGGCTATATAAAATAAATTTGATTGATTGATTGATTGATTTGAGAAGAACCATAGAACCATATGGAAGTCAAGAGCTTTTAGCTGATGTCTGGTGCCTCTTACCTGGTTGAATGGGGGATTCTGGGATGGTTTGAGGCTGGTTGTTGTCAGTAGGCTCTGATACAGGCGAGGGCTGAGAACGTACGGGACTGGTGGGAGATTCGCTCTTCATAACTGAGGGGTCAGCCATTTTGGTTGTGGCGGTGATAGGTAGGTGGGGCATCCGCATGGCAACAGGGGCCGTGCTTTCATACGGGACGTTGTTATTGGCTGGCGAGCTTTTTCCATGTGACACAGTCGAGTTTTCTGATTGGACAAGCATTGAGAAAATACAGTACATCCCCTCATACAGTACATGGGATGGTGAGTATGGCTGTATTTCTACTGTAGCTGAGATGGTAGAGAATAGAACAGTCATTACCTGGGGTAGTAGAGTGTCCATTCTCCAGTGCAGGGGATACAGGGGCTGGATCCACCTCTATTGGCTCCTCACGTTCAATACTCTACAGGACACAGAGATAGATTCACATGAACACCCCACCCCAGACTACTCAGGTGTCACAGTATCTTCTATTTTGATGACAGGCCCTTTAAAACACGTGAACAACTTTTGGATGCCAAAATAAGCATGTTATCCGATACATGGTCAGATCAAGTAATTTCAGAGTGCTGACATGTTTCAAGTTCCCATTCATGGCATCCATGGCCAAGGAACATTCTTGTTCCATTTTTATCTCGTTAAATCCCCCCCCCCCTCCCCCTCCCCCCCCACAACGTTACTACCGCACCACATCTACTACTTTCATTAGTACGTGACTGGGGCTCAGTACACTGTGTGCCTGACTAACCAGCCAATCCACAGAGGAGCCTTTCAGGAAGACAACCAGGAAGTGACTGAGGGCTGTGTGATTTGTCTGTGGAGGATGTGTAATGTTTCTGACTTGCTCTTTCTTGCTCTCACACATGCATGTCTGCACATGCGCACACACACATACAATACAAGTTATTGTATACAGTTATTATCAAAGAAAGGGTACATTCCTCCCAGTGAAAATAAAGTCAGTAATTGAGCTGTAGGAGAGAAAGGAGCCAGGTGACCTCAGCAGAGAGGAATGCTGCTGCTGCTGGGTTGTGTGTGTGTGTGAGAGTGAGAGTGAGAGTGTGAGAGAGAGAGAGACTGCATTAAGAAGGGCTGAAGGGAGCTGGGAACAGCTGACTGTCCCACTGGGAGAAGGTGATGGGGGGGAGACAAATTTCCCCCAGTCAACCATGGAAGCCCCTGAGCCCTGATCAACCCTGATGCTCTGGCTGAAACCCAAGCTCCTCCTGTCTTGGTGTGTCCCAGCCCTGGAAACGTTCTGTACTAAGCCACGCTTCTCCTCCTGTCTGAATGGGCCACCAGACATGTGTGTGTGAGACTGTGGTGCTCTGGGCCTGAAGATAAAAGTAGGCAAATCTTTTAGGATAGTAGCGATCAAACGTAGAGGGTACCCTCGGTTTGATCTGATCTCGGACCAAAGTTAATGTCAAATAGTAGGAAATCTATATTTAAGAGGATGTCAAGGGACACCCCACAGAGCAACACACGCACACCAATTCGCCACACAACACAGGCAGGAGCACACAACTGCCCCTCTCTCCGCCACACTGGAACAACAAATCCGGTCCCTGGGAGTGCGTCATTGAATTATCAGTGGGGAACTATAAAACATTTGGAGGAAATCGTGAAATTATGTAGGGAATGTGGAAAAGCCCTCAGACTCACGAGAGAAAAAAGGGCGGGGGGGGTCAGTCTTAGCCTGCAGGGCTGGATCAAAGATGAAACCCCCTGTCCTGTGTGTTCAGTTACTCAGTCTCTATGTCCTTATTGTCTTAGAAGCAGAGCTAGTGGGCACACTGGATCAACAATGTAGCCTTTCTAGGAGCCTCCACTCTCTCTTCTCCCTGCGGAGGCACACCTGACCTGAGAGTGGATAACTACATTAGAATCTCCCCATTCAGCAGGACTGTAACCCCACTCCTAAACGCCCCCCCCCCCCCCTCCCCTCCCCTCCCTATCCCTCTCCCTCTCTCCGACCTGGTTCAGCAGCGTACGGACAAAAAGCATCATGGCTAGTAGAGTGGGACAGTGGGTTCTCCCAGGCACATGGCGCATTCATGTGGGTGTAAATATCACAGCTGTCCCATGTCCTTCCTGGCAACATGCCATAGAAATGTTGATGTGCAAACACAAGACAATCTAAGTGTATTGTTATATTGCGAGTCTTGCAGTTTCAATGAGGGGTGCGGAATGGACCATGAAGACAATTGGGGGCATGTGGGGGGCACACACACACACACACACACACACACACACACACACACACACACACACACACACACACACACACACACACACACACACACACACACACACACACACACACACACACACCAGAGCTGTTCAGAGCAAGCAGACAGTACAGTTATAGTGGGCCTCTCATCACAGGTCTATAAAAGGGGTCTTTGCTCTGTAATTTCCTTGTAGAACAGGGAAGTCCTCACGGAGGGAGAGACACACAAAACCACCTGTTCTTTCAAAAGACCCACAAAGCCTGCAATTTAACAGGGAGACCCTGGTCGGCGCCGTGGTTCTACAGAAACGAGAGGGGCCCTTTGAACACTTTCTTTACATCACCTGACTACAGGGGCCCCTGCCTTATCTGATGGGTGTTAGTGGGAGCGAGGCTGTTAGGCCGAGCACACACACACACACACACACACACACACACACCCTTGTATTAAACTAACTGGGCACGCATACCCTTCTCAAGGGCTTCAGCGAGCCTCCCACCTCTAATCCCCCTTTTAACCTGCTTCAGGATCTCTCCTCTTTCACTGGGATTTTCCAGGGTTTCAGTCACAAGGCAGGGTCCATAAAACACTGTCAAAGGTTTAGAATAGATATACCCCAATGTCACTGGCGTACAGATAAGATAACCTTATGTTCCGGTCAGGGGCTGGATGTCCCGGAAGACCATGTACCGTTGAGAGTGTGACGCATGCGGCAATGTACGATTGTGCGTGCGTGCCGCATAAAGACATGTAGGATGTGTGTGTGTGTGTGATGCGGACGGTCATGTAAGATTGAGAGAGCGTAAGGGGAGGGAAGGGAGATGGGACCGACTCCCCAGGACAGCAGTTGGCACCCAATAACTTCGACATCTCCAAGATCCAAGAGGTTTAGTAGTCCGCTCTCGGGTTACAAGGCACCAGCTGTGCAAGACATCGGTGTCCCAGCCTCCCGACACCAAAACAAATCGATAAAACCTGGTGACATGACATGACTGTCTGATGATTCAATCAGCTAAGTTAAGAGGTGCGAGGACACATGCTCCGATCTGACGCTCACCAAAAACAGCACACCCTCTCTAGTCCGTACAGAATGGCTGCATGAAAAGTGTTGAGTCAAACCAGTGCAAACAAATCTAATACAAACACTAATTCCTACTATACTTTTGCTGTTGTTGTCTGTCTGAAAATGTAAAAATATAATATATACATATATAATAAATAATAATAACAAAACAAAGACTATTTCCCTCTCTCTCTCGCCAAGTCCTCCCTCTCTCTCTCCCTCCCTCCCTCTCTCCGAGTCCTCCCTCTCTCCCTCCCTCCGAGTCCTCCCTCTCTCTCCCTCCGAGTCCTCCCTCTCTCTCCCTCCGAGTCCTCCCTCCCTCTCCCTCCGAGTCCTCCCTCCCTCTCTCTCTCTCCGAGTCCTCCCTCTCTCCGAGTCCTCCCTCTCTCTCCCTCTCTCCGAATCCTACCTCCTTCTCCCTCCCTCCTTCTTTCCGAGTCCTCCCTTTCCCTCCCTCCCTCCGAGTCCTCCCTCCCGCTGAGTCCTCCCTCCCTCCGAGTCCTCCCTCCCTCCGAGTCCTCCCTCCCTCCGAGTCCTCCCTCCCTCTGCCTCAGAGTCCTCCCTCCCCCTCTCCGAGTCCTCCCTCCCTCTCTCCGAGTACTCCCTCTCTCTTCTAGTCCTCCCCGTCCCTCCCTCGCTCCCTCCCTCCGAGTCCTTCCTCTTTCTCCCTCCCTCTCCCCACGGGACCCACGGCCAACAATGAATGTAGAGGGCGGTGGAACCTGTAACCACGGCGATGGGAAATACAGGGCATTGTCTGGAAGTAATTAGGAGAGCCAGGGGCAGCCTGGGAGGGGAGCGGCCGGCCGGCCAAGCCAGCCCAGCTCGCATGCCTCTCTCAAGCCCCCTGATCTCTCTCTCTCTCTCTCTCTCTCTAGGAAGTGCAGCTCAGTTCCACCTCATTTTGTGGGCAGTGTACACATAGCTTGTCTTCTCTTGAGAGCCAGGTCTGCCAACGGCGGCCTTTCTCAATAGCAAGGCTATGCTCTCAGTTTGTACATAGTCAAAGCTTTCCTTAAGTTTGGGTCAGTCACAGTGGTCAGGTATTCTGCCACTGTGTACTCTCTGTTTAGAGCCAAATACCATTCTAGTTTGCTCAGTTCTTTTATTAATTCTTTCCAATGTGTCAAGTAATTATCTTTTTGTTTTCTCATGATTTGGTTGGGTCTAATGGTGTTGCTGTGTGGGGTCTGTTTGTGAACAGAGCCCCAGGACCAGCTTGCTTAGGGGACTCTTCTCCAGGTTCATCTCTCTGTAGGTGATGGCTTTGTTATGGAAGGTTTGGGAATCGCTTCCTTTTATGTGGTTGTAGAATTTAACATCTCTTTTCTGGATTTTGATCATTAACAGGTATCGGCGTTGGTGTTTTACATTTTTGCAGAATTCTGCATGCAGTTTTGTTTGTCCCATTTTGGGAATTCTTGGTTGGTGAGCGGACCCCAGACCTCACAACCATAAAGGGCAATGGGTTCTATAACTGATTCAAGTATTTTTTAGCCAGATCTAATTGGTATGTCAAATGTTATGTTCCTTTTGATGGCATAGAAGGACCTTCTTGCCTTGTCTCTCAGATCGTTCACAGCTTTGTGGAAGTTACCTGTGGTGCTGATGTTTAGGCCGAGGTATGTATAGTTTGTGTGCTCTAGGGCAACGGTGTCTAGATGGAATTTGTATTTGTGGTCCTAGCAACTGGACCTTTTTTTGAACACCATTATTTTTGTATTACTGAGATTTACTGTCAGGGCCCAAGTTTTGACAGTGCAGAAGATCTAGGTGCTGCTCTAGGCCCTCCTTGGTTGGGGACAGAAGCACCAGATCATCAGCAAACAGTAGACATTTGACTTCAGATTCTAGTAGGCTGAGGCCGAGTGCTGCAGACTGTTCTAGTGCCCTCGCCAATTCGTTGCTATATACAGTGGGGCAAAAAAAGTATTTGGTCAGCCACCAATTGTGCTAGTTCTCCCACTTAAAAAGATGAGGCCTGTATTTTTCATCATAGGTACACTTCAACTATGACAGACAAAATGAGAAAAAAAATCCTGAAAATCACATTGACGGATTATTTTTTACTTTTTTAATTTTACCTATTTTTTCTCCCCAATTTCGTGGTATCCAATTGTTGTAGTAGCTACTATCTTGTCTCATTGCTACAACTCCCGTACGGTCTCTCCCGAAGGCTGAATGTCATGCGTCCTCCGATACACAACCCAACCAGCCGTACTGCTTCTTAACACAGCGCGCATCCAACCCGGAAGCCAGCCGCACCAATGTGTCGGAGGCTACACCGTGCACCTGGCCACCTTGGCTAGCGCGCACTGCGCCCGGCCCGCCACAGGAGTCGTTGGTGCGCGATGAGACAAGGAGATCCCTACCGACCAATCCCTCCCTAACCCGGACGACGCCAGGCCAATTGTGCGTCGCCCCACGGACCTCCAGGTCGCGGCCGGTTACGACAGAGCTTGGGCGCGAACCCAGTACAGCGCCCTTAACCACTGCGCCACCCGGGAGGCCTATTGACGGATTTTTTATGAATTTATTTGCAAATTATGGTGGAAAATAAGTATTTGGTCAATAACAAAAGTTTATCTCAATACTTTGTTATATACCCTTTGTTGGCAATGACAGAGGTCAAACGTTTTCTGTAAGTCTTCACAAGGTTTTCACACACCGTTGCTGGTATTTTGTCCCATTCCTCCATGCAGATCTCCTCTAGAGCAGTGATGTTTTGGGGCTGTTGCTGGGCAACACGGACTTTCAATTCCCTCCAAAGATTTTCTATGGGGCTGAGATCTGGAGACTGGCTAGGCCACTCCAGGACCTTGAAATGCTTCTTAAGAAGCCACTCCTTCGTTGCCCGGGCGGTGTGTTTGGGATCATTGTCATGCTGAAAGACCCAGCCACGTTTCATCTTCAATGCCCTTGCTGATGGAAGGATGTTTTCACTCAAAATCTCACGATACATGGCCCCATTCATTCTTTCCTTTACACAGATCAGTCGTCCTGGTCCCTTTGCAGAAAAACAGCCCCAAAGCATGATGTTTCCACCCCCATGCTTCACAGTAGGTATGGTGTTCTTTGGATCCAACTCAGCATTCTTTGTCCTCCAAACACGACGAGTTGAGTTTTCACCAAAAAGTTATATTTTGGTTTCATCTGGTCATATGATATTCTCCCAATCTTCTTCTGGATCATCCAAATGCTCTCTAGCAAACTTCAGATGGGCCTGGACATGTACTGGCTTAAGCAGGGGGACACATCTGGCACTGCAGGATTTGAGTCCCTGGCGGCGTAGTGTGTCACTGATGGTAGGCTTTGTAACTTTGGTCCCAGCTCTCTGCAGGTCATTCACTAGGTCCCCCCGTGTGGTTCTGGGATTTTTGCTCACCGTTCTTGTGATCATTTTGACCCCACAGGGTGAGATCTTGCGTGGAGCCCCAGATCGAGGGAGATTATCAGTGGTCTTGTATGTCTTCCATTTCCTAATAATTGCTTCCACAGTTGATTTCTTCAAACCAAGCTGCTTACCTATTGCAGATTCAGTCTTCCCAGCCTGGTGCAGGTCTACAATTCTGTTTCTGGTGTCCTTTGACAGCTCTTTGGTCTTGGCCATAGTGGAGTTTGGAGTGTAACTGTTTGAGGTTGTGGACAGGTGTCTTTTATACTGATAACAAGTTCAAACAGGTGCCATTAATACAGGTAACGAGTGGAGGACAGAGGAGCCTCTTAAAGAAGAAGTTACAGGTCTGTGAGAGACAGAAATCTTGCTTGTTTGTAGGTGACCAAATACTTATTTTCCACCATCATTTGCAAATAAATTCATTAAAAATCCTACAATGTGATTTTCTGGATTTTCTGGATAGTTGAAGTGTAGCTGAGGGGAGGATGGCTCATAATAATGGCTGGAATGGAGCGAATGGAATGGCATCAAACACATGGAAACCATGGAAACCACGTGTTTGATACCATTCCACTCCAGCCATTACCACGGGCCCGTCCTCCCCAATTAAGGTGCCACCAACCTCCTGCGATTGTCCACAGATCTTCATCAGGAGAACAACAAGCAGCAAATCGATGTGAGGAGTGTGAGATGTGAGATGGAGAGGAATGGTATCAAATACATGAAACACATGGTTACCATGTGTTTGATGCCATTCCATTATTATGAGCCTTCCTCCCCTCAGCAGTCTTCACTGCTGTGTGCATAGGTGCACATCGTGAGCCAACCATCACAAACAGTAATTTGGTTTGGAGCAGGATGAATGCTCCCCCCCCCCCCCCATTCATACAATCTATCCATCAGACTATACTAGACTGTGACGAACACACGCACCTAAACCAAGCAGTCCATTAGTAAATGCATGTTTGACCAGCAGTGCAGAAGACGAGGGTCCTGTATTGTAAGGAGCGGAGAGAGTATATGATGGTGGTGTATTGCGTGTGTGTGTGTGTGTGTGTGTGTGTGTGTGTGTGTGTAGCAGTGACAGGGAGCGTTGGCTTTCAGCTGATTTGAGGCATTTTGATAATACAACCTGTGCTCTGCTCCTCTTTAGAAGTCCTCTCCATGTGTGCTGTATAATAGTATGTGTGTGTTTAGTGTATGCAATGGGATCCTACCGTTGGAGGTGTGTTGAGGGCAGGACGCTGTGGGGGTTGTTTGTACAGTACGTGCGCGGTGTGTGTCTGTGTTTGCTCATGGTGACAGCGTGAGCGTGCTCTGATGGAGTTTCTACTGATGAAGTCTCACCCCCCCCCCCCTGTCGGTTCACATGCCCTGAAGACGCCTCAGTCTGAGAGAAGACACCCACATGCATGTAACCAGGCACGCACACACACACACACACAGCCCAGCACAGCCCAGCCCAGCACAGCCCAGCCCAGCACAGCCTAGCACAGCCCAGCACAGCGAGGACCTAAGGATTCACACTGTGGTCCTGTGTTATGTAGTTACGTTAACTGTCAAAGATAACATTGTGACCTGGGCGGAATTTATCCAGATCATCTTCTATTAGGGAACAGGAGCTCTCTCCTCAAAGGGAGTACACTGAGGAATGTAGCGAATGTGAGGTTGGAGGTGTGCAGGTGTGGTCTGTCTGTGAAAGCATGCCTGTGTCTGAGTACTTGAGTGAATTCTGATGCATGCTGCAAGTGGAGCAGAGGTGAAGAGGTCTGTGAGAGAAGGGGAGGAAGGGAGGAGGGAATGGGGGAGTGTTGGAGGGGGCACTGACTCATTCCTGAAGCCTAGAGTGTGGAGTCTGGGGGTGGCTGGGTCCTGGGTGACCCTCTCCTCTAAATCCCCTCCTCGGTCAATGTACTTCAAATGAGGCAGAATGTCGACACAATAGCCCTTTCAGACAGCAGCTATGGTGGAGTAATTGGCGACAGGCAGCATTGTGTGACTCCTCAGCAGAGACCGGACAGACTGACTGACGTAGGTGGCCGTGGAGGATGACCAGGAGGAGGAGGATTCCTGTCTAGTATTGTCAGAGCAGCAGCCTTGACCAGCACAGTGGTAGAGGCTCATGGTTTCTCTATTGAGAGGAATATCAAATGATCCCAGTGAAACCCACTGCCTGTCCTCCTCAGACTCTGGGGGAGCTGGTGTGTGCTCAAAGGGACTGAGGGGAACTTCTGATGAACTGTGTTCAGCCACGTAAGACTGCATAAAAACACACGCACACAGAGACAGAGAGAGCCTCATATCTATGCATTATAGTGTCAGGTGTCCAAGGCACAGGGGGAGATGTACTGTAACCAATCCTATAGTGAAAGTGCAGGCCCGCACACATCCCAGTTGGCTGTGCTCTCTCAGTGGGGCAACGCTTAACTCCAGGGCTGCAAAACCATCTTCAGATGTGCCTGGAGGTCCCCAGCGCAATCGACTCCCTCCCTCAGACCTGCTGAAACAGCCCCATCGGACTTTACGAAGTCAACATACTGTACAGTCTTTCTCTACTCTCATTGGCTGTGTCTAGACTTGACAGTTCATGCAGCTTTTGTATTCTGATCAATGGAGTTCTGGTCATGGAATTCAGAACACATCTACACCTACATTTAAATGTGTCTACTGTGTCCACATTGTGTCCGGATTCCCTTTTCCCACACTATATTCAAATGCAGTTTGCATCCTGCAAATGGCGGAACAGGCTAAATCTGATTACACAACAACAACTGGATGGCAGTAGCCAACTACTGAAGCTAACTTGCCAGCTAACCTCAAGCTAGCCAGCATGCTAACTAGCAAAGCTAAAGAGATGGCAAACACGTTAGCATAACTCTAGCAAACAAAAAAAAAAAATTTATGGGGTCAGCAAACACGTTCCTCACATGCTAGGAACGTATTTCCTCCAACGCTTAATGAAAAAGTGTCCTCTTTTCTGGAGACTTGTGGTTGGAGACTTGTATGCACTTTCAGTAGCCTGATTGCGTCCAGACCGAGGAGAAATCCTGCACACAATGCTTCCCTGACCACCTCCTGAGGTGGTTAGGGAGACCTAAAGCAACTTTTCTCCGCCTAGACCGGTCTTTTCAATGCAATCTTCGTACTCTGATAGCAGAAGTCGCATGTAAGTGTCAAGTGTAGACATGGACATTAAGGCTGAAAGGTGATGGGGCTGTAGGGGAAATCTGAACAGGATAGTGTTTCCCTGTTGAGTTCCAGGTGCATGTAAATATTCACTAGAATGAATTAATTGGATCAATAGATGAGGAACTCACATTAGTTTTCTACAGTGTTATGATCCAGTCTCTGTCTGGTTGTTTGGAAATTTGAAGAAAAAGGTTTTGGCCACAAAAAGGGGGATCTCCAACAATCTGTTATGAGAAACAAAGAACCTCTGTTTCATACTAACCGACATATTTACATCAGATAAGAATCCTCCGATGCTTTACAACAAGCTTTGTTAAGATGAGGTGCATGACATCAGTCATTTGCATACACGCTGTGTACTTGTGTGTGTTTGTTGCGTGGGTGAGCAGTCACAGTTAACAGTCAACATCCGTGCCAGACAGTCAAGGGTTAGTTTGCAGAAAGCAGCTGTGAGTTTACAACCAAGACACAACAAAGAACCTCAGAGCCGAGAGGAAAGATTTGGAATCAAATGAAAGAGAAAATCTGAATATTGACCTTATAAAAGGGTGAATGTTACTGTTGTAGTTTCCAAAGCAGCATAGCCTTAGGGCCTTGTGTTGGGATACAGTCAAGAGAAACCTCAGACTTTTCAAACAGACACTACTGTGGTTTACAATACACCAAGGACTAAGATGGTAACTTTCCCAGACTTATCACTGAGTTCCCACCCAAACCTCATCAACAAGTGTCAAACTGTACTGGACGTTAGAACTGACCAACTACGAGAGCGTTAGCTTTTCATCAACTGTAACAAAGTACACGTGTTTTGTCTTTCAATCCCTCAAATGTCCCAATGAATGTCTGGATACGTGTAAGTGAGAAACAATGTACTGTGTTTATTGTTGCTCGTAAAACTGAAGGACACGATGGAGTCCATTCAAAAAGGTTGCGCAAGATCAACAAAGAGAATAGCGGGAGAAGATTCTCGAGCGACATGTTGTCAGCAGCATGATAGCAGCATATGAGCGCAAAATAACCATTCATCACAGAGAGAGCGAGAGAGAGAGAGAGAGAGTGTGAGAGAGAGAGAAAGGGAAAGAGAGATTCTTCCGATGATCTATCACTCCCAGGAAAGAGAAGATCTAACGCTACAAGAACAGCTTCTTTCTCAGACTGCAGAGGCTGGACGGACATTAAAATAAGCAATTACTTCTACCAAAAATGTTCAGCGATGGGAAATGATCCTGATTGCTTTCATCTGGTATCTACTCCGCTTGCGTGTTTAAATATTAAGTTGAATATGACCCGAGTTTCCCCACTGCTGTCAAAGCTC